>NC_052104.1:6676780-6707670 GCF_012273895.1 Zerene cesonia | reverse complement strand
TTTAAGCCTAGATTTTTGTTAAAAATAATTACATATTTCGTTGAACTATTTTTGAAAAGATGTATAAATTAGGTAACAGCGTACACAAAATTACGAACAAAAAGCAGTTATACTACAACTTTATAAATACGGTCTTAATTATCCTTAATTTATCTAGAATATTCCATGAAACAATTTAAAAATAACTTCGTCAGAGCACCCTCGAGAATGTCGTTGAAGTGATGATGGAACGCAATCTTGAATAGGGCTTGTAAAACTAAAGCAAACGATGTGTATCTAAAGTTTTATGGGCGGCACTTTATTGTGGCCATAAACGGAGGCTCGCTCTTTAAATAAACAGTGGACCTTTGCACATCCCTCGTGGTAAAGCATGTATTTAAAATATACACACACCCACTACATTACAGTTCTAATGTTTTGGAATTGTGAATAAATTCATTGCTACAACCTTATCCTCAAACGTCGCAATATATATTTTTAACATCATTCTACGAAAGGACGAATTCCGTTGTACTAAAATTACACCTTTTATGAGTAATTTTACATATTAATTTATTTCGACCGCCTCCTTGTACACTGGTTAACGCATGAGCGTAGAACCAAGGGATTTTGGGCTCAATTCCCAGTGGAGAAGAACAAAAAAAATATATCTCGGTCTGGCAGGACACAGAAGGCTGATCACCTGCTTGTCTATAAAGAAAATCGATCAGTGAAACAGATGTATATCATCTGCCCCATACCACACTAGGGGACACGTGACTTCATACATAATACGTAAATAATATAAAAACGTAGACAAAACAATCGTGTTTGGCTTATTGGCTGCATATGTAGTTTGTTTTTCTGTTTACACTTAAATGGATTTCTAAGAATCTTTGTACAAACAAGACGTAGATATAACTTTGGTTAACACAGAAATTCATTTTATGATTAACAATACTTTTTTAACAAGTTTAGAACTTAACCTTATTCAACACATATGAAGCTTCTTCGTTTTCTTTATTACGTGCGTTATGCATGTTCTAGATATTATAATGTACTTCCTTGAAAATTATTAGATGTGAGTTTGTTCTGTAATAAAGTTAATATAAAATATGCTATGTTTGTCTATTAATTAGAATACTTGCTAACTTATATCTCATATAAATATATTGGTAATACTCACAAATATTGCTTCCTCTTTAAAACTGCCTCGGCGCTTCTATAAAATTCAACAGCAGAATATTATGCGCAAACTACCTGGAGCGAGATTAAAAGATGTCGAGCGAACAATATTTTTGTAAATTTTCCTTGGACGTGTAACAGCAAACAGGAAATGACGTGTCCATAAAATTTGATGGTCCCTCCTCACAAGAGGCATGATTATTTTTACACTAGAGCCATTTACCCGGCTATAAAGGAATACATCCTAACCCTCGATACATCATTTGACATCCGGCGCTTGAGAGGCCGCGTTAACGACACACTGTCAATATTCTACTACAAAATAGCCTGTTCGTACCCTCGTCATTTAGGAAAATAGCCCAGATCCCGCGAGATTAAAATGTTCAATTCTAATCGACAGTTCGCCCGCATTGTAACATTTTGTTTTTGTAATAATAGTACACAATATAAAAGGAGAACACGCAATACAAATTATTGATAAGGCTCATTAAATTTTCTTTTTAATGATAACTATAGAAGATATAATTTAGATTCACTTTCAAATGGAAACAAAAAATTAAGACTTATACTGCTGAGAAATACCATGCTCCATACCATACCATATAAATAAATAAAATACAACCTTAAATATTGGAAAAACTATTACCTACCTGCTTAAAGAGTAATTGAAAAATTCCTGGCTGAATTTTCCATTATTTACAGAGAATAATTTTCGTAAATAGAATACGTGAAAATCCACACGCAATCTGTGCGAATACACAAAGAATTCTCGGTGTTGTTTATTATTCAATGCTCAATCACGTGTATGGGGCTAAATGAAGCCGAATAACGTTCATTGGTCCCAAGTCTGTAAGTTTATAAGTATACAGATTTTCTTTCGAAATTCAAGGCGTTTTGGGAAACGCGTAAATGCACCTTAGCTGTAACAGATAAGGTACATTTTACATGAAATTCAATCTTTATGTGAAGTCAGCGAGCGATCATTACATGCACAACATGCGAAGATAGTTTTCTTTTGTAAATTCATATAAATGTTAGTACATGGTTTACTAACAAAATATTGGTTATGGGAGCGAAAAGGATAGTTTTTTTTATTTTGGTAATCCAACGGGAACAGGATTTATGCGAGGAAATCATTGGGACTGTGTTTTTCGATTTGAAAGTCTATTTTTTTCTTTGAATTTTTTTTTTACAAATTTTGTAACCTTTTTTTGAGTGGGATATTCTCGCAAAGATACCCACGGCCCCCGGATATAATATGTAATGCTTTCAAAATAAAAAAAACTCGAGATTTCATAAAAAAAGAAAAAAGCATATAACACGTGTACACAAGAACATTTGAATAAAACATTGAGTTACAACTGCAGTATATTACTATCGAGACCCAAGCGAAGCGAACAAACCGAACTTGTACCGTTTAGTAGCACGTCGTTCGCAAGATAAATCTCCCCATAACAACGGACTAAACCGCTTATTATTTCGTTCAAAGCTGTTATCTATTCTTCGCTTCGAACGTTATTTGTAAAACAGCATAAATTATAATTTAAGCAGCTTACAAATATTAATGGCTGGTTCGCCGGTTCCATTTAATTTATTAACTTAATGCATTGTCGACCTTAAAGGGTATGGGATAAAGAGTATGGAATGAAGAGAGTTTGAAGATGGGAACAATAGAAAGGACCGGAAAGGGACAGCCGAAGGCCCGTGTCCACCGGCTTATATTATATATACTATTTCACGCCTATCGTCTGTGGGGCTGTGGTGCATTTCCCGGTGCTGACCCAATTTAACAGAAACGAGCTCGACTCCCAATTGTAAAAACCCATCTTAGATATAAGGTTCATATAAATCCAGACTATAGTCTATGTCCAATTTTATGGCGTGGAAAATTATCGATGTAAAAATACAATATCCTCAAAAGTATCGATGATAAGATGTACTTATCCTCAAAATAATTCGAGCTTATTGTCAGACGAGGAAGGGATATTTTGATGGGTATTGAGTATTATGCTAATTAAGCAAATTAAACAATTTCAGACATTAATGTTAAAATGTTCGAAACTTGAAACATTATGAACCTATGAGTATTTGGTTGTTAATGATAGAAACGGAATATTTATAATATACTGAAGTGCAAGTTGTGCAAATGAAGCTAAATCGCAAACGCAAAATGTTTCGTTACAACCGTTCTCAGTTCACAGTAGTTAAGCTCTGCAATGAACGTTGCTCCTTGCACCAAAACTCGGGAGGAGCATAAGCACGCTATAAAAAGAAATGCACATACTGCAATATTAAAAATATAAACTACAATAACGTAAAATCTCTCAGATTTTAATGCAATAAGAACAAGCTGCGCTTCCACGCTGTAATAAAGCGACAACAGTGCACATTGAAGCTTGCATAGCGTATAACGAGAGAAACAAATGTTCTTAATGAAGCGCCGCACCAACTTCAAGAATCAGCCAAGTGCACTATGCCGGTTACGAACTGGCTTTACGTACTATCGAAGACTGATGTATTCTTGTCTGGATTTGAGGACACTACTTTCAGCTGGGTGAAATGTTAAGGGGAAAATGTTCTTTTGAACAATTAAGTTATTGGAAGAGATTTCGGTTATGTGTCAAAGCCATGTTGAAACTTATTTGTATTATCCCACCGCTGTCACCATTTAATGTACAGGGAATACGCATTAAGAATACCAAGTCCAGTTGACAACTGCTTTATTTATTACAATACATTATACCACAATGCGAAGCAACACAAAGATGTTATTTTAATAATTAATTCCCATCAATACAATTAAAGATTCTCTTCCATTGCCTTACAAAGTAGAACTGAGCCAAACACAATAAAAAAAAACCTTTATAATATCCTAATTTTAGCTAGCTTAATAAAATAATATATTTTCTTTTATTTTCCCACAAATCTCCTTGTATTTTGTTCTGAATCTTAAAATGTATTCTAGCGTACTATGTTAAAGTCATAAGAGCGTATAAATAAGGTATTATGTGAAGTATCGTTGAGGGAACCGCACCGTAATAGAGAATTACAAGAGCGCTTCTGCAAATTAAAAATGACAGGGCAGCAGCCGCCTGCAGCTTTTATCTCCACCCCTGTTTCTTCTCCACTTATTCCGTAGATTTATTTATAATTCCTCCACATTTATCTTGTTTTGCTTTTAAATCCGTGATAATGAAAGGAAATAAAGCTTATTCTCGTAAATCTCTTCATTCTAGTCAATAAAGCTTTAAAAAGGTTTAATGAATCTTTATTATTTATAAACTCAACAATCACAGAATTTTTCTAGTTACTCTGTATAATTTTATAAAAAAGTAATTCTTGAACTTTACAGCCAGCGTTTATAATAAAAAAATAGTGTGACATTTTCGACATGAAAAAAATATTTCCAAAAAGGAAGCAAAGGAACTTATATATGCGATACTTCGCATTTTTTTCACAAACTACTTAAATAAATTCATATAGCATCAATCTCTAATCAAGCAAGTTCATATAATTCTGAGAAAACAATACAAGCGCAGAATTGTCTTCACACAATGTTCTAGAAACATCGTTAGCAAGCTGCAAACGTGTGGTAATACAATAGAACTACTTATAGTCTTATGCACTCAATTCCATAGCTAGGCAGTCTTCGAGACATAAACCCGTGTCAACCTCAAAGTGCTCAGAATTGCAATGGCATTTTCTTTCTATATTAATTAAACAGGTTAATTGCGTACTTTGCTTTGCATATTTGAACGTAAAGCAAATTTGTCGTCCATTTTTAATGGAAGGGCTATTTAATTTGTCCTATTAACGTTGAAATGCTTAATTTTCACAAGGGGAATATTAATTTGGGTTCATCATTACATATTTACGCAATATAAATTACATTTTAAATAAATATTCAGGCAATATAAATTACATTTTGAATTAAACTAAGGAAACTCAGTTTGTACATTACAATTCCTATGTACTATTCTGGGAGATAAAAAAATTATACAACATTTTTGAATTGTGTAGATACGAAAGTATTAAGTGTGTGTTGATAAAAATAAGAACATTTTGCAATAATAGGTACAATCTGAAGTAAACAAACACATCAGAAGCACTTTCGCTGACATAAATAACAATTTCTATGACAATAAGACATTGGTGTACTTCCAAAATATTAATGATAGCTATAAACTTTCTAGCTGTATCTCTTAGCATACACACAAATGCCGATAAGACGGCCCATTGTCTTCAGCGCCTTGCATTTGACAATGGCACAAAGAACCGCTAACATAATTATAAAACGCCCGTATTTCAGCACAAAGACGTACAAATGTCGGATATTTTCTTCAGCTTTTGAAGGTCTTATAATTTCTCGCTTTCTCCTTTCTAGACCGCCTCAACAACTTGTCACTTTTCTCTTAAGAATTACACAGGACATCTTGAATTTGACCTTTACGGGGACAAGTGTCCAAAATTATGAGCTCAAACAACAGAAAATAACATTTTAATAAAGTCTGAATGCGCGGTGTCAAGTATAGCCATTTAACGTCTCCCCTTTTGATGGATGCAAGAAATAAAAAGTTTAACCAAATTGGAGCTCCCTCATAGCTGATAGCCTCATACGTCACGTTCAAAGGGCTTCCTCTGGAGAATTTAGAAATTAAGCTACGGTCCTTTGTAGTAATATATGTTCGCTTCCAGAAATCAATACTGGGCGGCTATGATTTGGCATTTATGGTGATATGTATTTGCTATTGTGATATTTGTATATGAAAGGCGATTTAGGTGACTAGAATCGCCTATTATTATAATATGCTAATTACCTGATTCTGTTAAATTTAGTTTTATTTTTCTTCTGTTTGCATAGCACGAATAGTTGAACGGTCTCGGTTTAGCTCCAACAAGAGAAACTAGTAAATACTCTCTTAAAAATTAGCTTATTACAACATATCCTAGGGACAAAACCATCAGAATCGTCGATATATTGAAGTCCAATTTGTATTTGAGAAGCAACATATATACCCGAAATTTTAATATCAGAATATATTCTTGCGTTTAAAAGTGGTTCAAGGCACGCAATGTTAGATTATATGCTGTTCCACTACGTATCAAGCAGCTTACTCAATACAATTGTATTAGTTCGAGCGAAATAGTTACGTAGCAAGCCAGCAGACATCTCACATTGTTCACCCGAAAACTTCTTGTGGTTGTTCAGAACGTCTTGAATCGTGATTGCTACATGCCCCAATAAATACAGAGCCACACTTATATTTAATTTCAAACTAATTTGGCAACAAAGCGCTGCCTTATATTCAATCACACAAACAGGATTGTCCATTAAACAACATCGTTATTGTAATGTATTGTTGGAATTTATAGAAGAATTCTTCCATGTAATTCAGGAACGCCCATTGAAGCATAAATGTCACGTGTCGGATTGAATTTTCCGATGGACTGAACTATCCTTATTCCGCTAATATTCATGTCGTATCCGATTTTAAAAATAATTGGATGACAGTAATTTCGCAGTAGAATAATAATAAGTTGTAGAAAACCTAAGAGTATCGAAATTTGAAATCTCTTAGTAAATCTGTAATTTGCATTTTTTTTAGAAAATACGGTAACTACTACTACGGTAAATAATAACCTACCTATTTTATTAACATTCTATCAACTTTAATTGTTGATACCTCTATTATTATGTAATCTTATACCACAGACAAATAAATTAATTCAGAGTCAGGTCTAAGGCTCTTGACCGTAGAATGAGAACCAAACTCCAGCCAAGTCAAGGTAAGTTAAGTAGGTCCTAAGAAAGTTTTAAATTGTTTTGTCAAATACTCCATCGACGTGATTGCTGATCCGAACTCCGCTATAGCATAGTTTACAGAGGACTTTCAGTTCTCGATTTGTCACCGAAGTTTTACTAAGCTCTTGAAACATCAATGTCAAAATTAAATGCAAATAGTTTTTTTCTATGATCTGTACTTAGTGTTGAGTAATGGAGAATTATTTATGTTATTATATTTAATTTAACGTATAAGATAATTTCTGACAATGTGCTTTATATAATACAATAAGTAATAGGCAAGAAGGCATGCATGAATTGCTGGATTTTTTATTATTTCACTATCTTAATCAATCAAAAAATGTTGTACTTTTCGCACTAATTTAAACCTCGAAATAGAGATACGTGGTTTTAGATATACTAGGCTTAAAATAATGTAGTTGAAATAAATTAATTGTAATTTTAAATAAATATATCATATTCAATACGGCCACTTAAAGTTCGCGACACGACTTTTTCGCTTCTCTACTAAATACGTTCGCTGTAATAATTCATAACTCAAATAGATAAGAAAAAAGCGTCATCCAAAATAATCTCATTTAGCGGATAAAAATATTTTCGCGCCCAGCAACCGAAATCCGCATAAAGCGTAAAACAATGGGACCAAACGGCAAGCGGAACTCGAGGGGTGTACATTTATCTTCCGGTAAACAACATAAATAATTACTGTATTTAAAAACTCGCTCCCGACGAGCTTTTTAATTCTCCGTCCCGTTATGCCTTTTACATTCAGTAATTAGTGACTTTGAAAGAATTCTTCATTATGACTCGAAACAATTGCGGAGATGTCATGCTTTAATATAAAGCGAAATTGTTCATTTAAATACGTGTGACCGTATTTTATATGTATTTTGCGAGTGAAAATGTTTTTTAGAGGAATTTGCCGTCGTTATTAGCCGAGCGTATTGTAAATCTGAATGCATTGTTTGCATGTTTAGTTTTCTTGCATGAACCAGAGAACGGGTATGTATCAATGTTGGTATTTAGATAGTTTTTCATCGGGACAAAGAACAAGAATAGAATAAGATTTTATTTGCCTAAATCAGAAGGAATAGGATTCTTTATGGAGTAAGTACAAAGATAATATGATTAAAGCTCTATCACGTATTCAGTAACATTTAAAAAACCATATCGGACTTGCTACGGTATTCTGAAGAGGCTTTGGGAGTACATATTTTGGAGGGAGATTTTCTTATGGTCAAACTTTTCTTCCGCGGCCTGCCAGTCCCACCCTAAGTGCCTCCGGGGATTTAAGGGACGACTTATCGACAGGGCGAAGATAAAAACAAAGATTATTATTACATCAAAACACCTCAAATTCTTAGAATTATCTTAAGATTTCGTAGTCGAGTGCAGACATTAGTAAAACATTTAATATAAATAGTTGTAGTGTTTTCTTGTGATAATTTTACGCGAGTATCATACATGTAGAAATAAAGGCTTTTTAACGAATTCCAAACGTGATTTATTCGTTACAATATTTGTAATAAAATAAAAATAATTATGACTCTGTCCTTTGTACATATCTACATGTATATTCATGTGCTATTCAACAGTCTTATCTTTGGTACCTTCTCCATCTACTTATTTTAACCCATTCTGTTTGATGTTCAAACTGTTTTTTTCTTTCATTTTGTTATACCAAATTATACATAAATAAGCATCTTATGAAACAGAAAACTACTGAACATTAATTTCTTTTCACATCCTTTAGTATCATAAATACGAAAACAATAATTTTACAGAAGCTTACATAGATTTTTTTGTGGAAAACATATTAAAAACAATATAATCATTCATACCATCTCATTCCATATTATTATTTCGCGAATGCGGCTGGGGTCGTCAACGGACCCCAATTTAATGCCTCAAGAAATGTGGACAAAGTAAATAGAAAAAATTTACCGACCACGAACAAGAGCAAAATAGAACGTCAGTCAATTTCACATTCAATGAATATGAAATTCGTTTTATTTCGCGGGAAATATGATACTCATAAATGTATAGTATGCGTTTTTTGAGTGGTGAATAATTTTAAACCGAGCTTTCGGTAACGAAGCATAGCATTAAATTTCAAAGTATATTTTTTTACTTTAGTCAAAAGGGTTAAGTGGGAAGAGAATCACGTAGTTCACAAGAATCCACTTTAATTATCATTATTATTCAGCCTTAAATTACATACGCGATTACATATGAGAATTACAATATTTTGATATATCAAACAGCCTCGCATGGACTGGTTAATTCCTTGGTATCCATAAAAGAATTCAACAAATTTTCGCTAATTTGACATTTAACTGTTTTAGTACCTAATATCGCAACGATCCATAAATAATCTATAATACACATAAATTTTTTAAATTTCATTCCCTAACTTAGTTTTTATGCAGAAAGTATTAAATTAAATTCCATAGTCTGACGCAGTTCAAGCGAATCTCTAGGGATGAAGTCACAACGCCGTGTCGAAAGACCTATGTTCGCTAAAAATTTAATTTTAAAATAACTTTCAGGTCGCCTGTTTGTAACATAACGTGAGGTAAAGGGGGTATCCCTTTTCAAACAAGAATAAAAGAAAAACATTTTATTACAACGACTCAACTACAGTTGCCAGAATTCCGACCATCATAACCTTTGTATTGAAACAAATTACAATCAACACAACAAGAACAATCTGTTTTGGTTTAAATAGTAATGGGTATTTTAATTAATAAATGCCATACGCACTACACAGTATATAACGTTTTAACTTATATAATAAAAAAAAATTATATAAAGTCGCTTGTGATTTTGTATCTGAATACTTTTGAATTTATCTTGTAGCATATATTTTTATTTACGCCAAAAGAAAACTTTTTATAAGAAAACTGCTGTACGGTAATATTTTATCGTGATTTAAGTTGGATCAAACTGCACATGGTGTGCAAAGTCGCGGACAAACAACGTGACTCGTAATCTATATATAAAAGGAATGCCTGTGGTCAAGGATTACTTTACCTAAGAGCGAGGTAATGGTATTTTAGCACTTCAATACAGTGTATACAATGTATACAAAGGAAACCTTACAACCATATACAAAAATCAAAAGAGCATATCTTGTACGGCCTTATCCTTATCAGTTATTAGTGATCTTGTGAGATTATGGTATTTCATACAGGAAATCACCTGAGTCGTGCCCCAAACACCCTGAATGGGCTTGTGCATATATTTGACATAAGATTCATTCTCAGTTGGTACGCATGTGTTGGAGAGGTTAGATCGGCAGCGCATCAGGGTGGTTCGCTGAATCACGAATGGATGGTTTTATGCAATTATAGTGAAGCGGTTTACAAGGCAGTACCAATGGCGTTATAAAAATTATTGCAGATACCTCTCTATGTGATTGATTGTGTCTATATCATGTGTATAATATAACGTTAGTAATAAAGACAATGTTTTTAATTGCTACTATAGTTTAAACCAAAAATTGTCTATATTAATGTAAATGTAGTTCTGCATGTGTCAATGTTAGATCAATTATTAATAAATTATTATTATTATGATTATAACATAAATCGTTGATGTATTTATACGGACGTTTATTCTTTATTCTTGTTCTCAACTTGTAATATGTTAACTTAGTTAACATTCTTTGTTACATTTATAATGTCATTAGAGTTAGTTTCCTTATATTTGGCGTATTTAATTTATTATTGTAAGAATAGCTGTAAGGAATCAGTTATTAAGCCATATATATAAAATCATTAGTGAAAATATCCCGAAGTAAATGTAAATTTTAATTTTATAGCATTTAAATTCTTGATAAGTGATAAATTTTTAAATAACAAATAATTTGATCGCGCTTCGTGATAGTTTTTTCTTTTCTAAAAAAATTATCTTATCCTGAACTATTTTCTCATGATTAAACTAATATAGATATATCCTACTAATATTATAAATGCGAAAGTTTGTAAGGATGCGTGTGTTTGTTGCTCTTTCACGCAAAAACTGCTGAACCGATTGCAATTAAAATTAGTACGTAGACAGCTGGACAACTGACTTAACATAAAGGCTACTTTTTATCCCGATATTCCTACGGGATACGGAATTACGTGGGTGAAACCGCGAGGCGCAGCTAGTAATTAATATTTTTCTACTGTAATATTACTCAAACTGAATTTAAACAAACACTCACGTTCATTTGATAAAGCTTTACAAGAACTCTGTGCATCACCGAAAAATATTCCCCACAATATGGTAGCTGCAGTGGTAAATACGACAATATTTTATACTGACGCAACAATTCTCCATACATCCTCAGAGGTAATATGGCCATTTTAAAATTTACTATCTACAACGTGTGCCTTTGTTGCCTCTTCTGGGATATTACTATGATTCAGTATAACATTAGCTAAAAGCTTATGTTTGTAATAAATTTTAAAGTTTTGTGCAATGTTATATTTTTCTTTAGTTTCTAATAGGTTATAATTAGGGGTACGTAAATTTTGCAAATAAAAAATCGTAATTTCGCGTAAAAAAAATCAAAATAGAAAGGAAAGGTGTGAAGTATCTAATTTTTAAGTTTCGTTTTTATCGCGAATAAAATGCAGATTTCACTTTTATCGCATCTATTTCGTAAAATCGAAATTTACTTACCCCAAGTAATAATTTTTATTACGCTTAGGTACATTTGGATACGTGGAATTATATCGTACAACTTATTCACGATTTGATCGAATTTTAACAACAATGGACTCAATGTAAAGGGCATCTCTACGCAATACAATATCAATACGCATTACATATTTCATGAAGTAAATTGACTTTAAATATCCACCATCATGCTAGCTGCGTTTATGCCAGGAAGTAACGAGTTTACACATCATTTCAGTTGTACCGTCTAACTTCTACAGTAATATTAGAAAAGTTAGCCGCTAGCGGATATTTTGACGTTAACAAAAACTATTCGAAACCGAACTAAAATCACACATTATATGTGCAGTAACAAAGACCAAAGTGAGCGCTGGATTTCAGAACTCCGCCGTTCGCTCCAAACTGTGAGCTGTCGTTTTTAATTAATTCAAAATTGTCCAGCCAAAAGCTCATTAAACGGGAACTATAGTTAATTTAATTTCCATCAACTGTAAATTTTATGGATGTTTTGCTGATAAAAGAGAAATTACAAGTCACTCTTTTACATCACGCTTTTAAATTTTGCTCGAATGCCGTTTCATGTGTCAACAGTAATGATTTAAGCATATCATTAGCAAAAACCATTAAAAGAAAATTGAAATTGAAATAATTTATGCTTTAAATATTATATTACCTTCTGAATAAAGTCGCCGAAATTGCCAATTTTTGTGTGTTTTTTATGGATATATTTAAAGATTAAAATATTGAATCAATTATAAAGTCCATCTAAATTACATGATAACCGTCAAATAAAGATGATAGTCCGCTACTATAATAATAATATTGGTACAAAAATCCTTGATTTATTTATGATTTAAAACAGAAAAATATTTTTCGTGTGACGTGGCTATGAGGTCAAAAGAACATTTTAAGTTGTCGATTTGTTTTTAACTATAATGAATTACTGAAATGTAACCGATAATTTTTGAACAAAATTTAACTTTCTGTTGCATTTGTTACGTTGCCCTTATTAGTAACACAGTAGATCTATAAAACCCTGTATATCGGTATTACGACTGACTTTTTTATACAATTTAACTGAGTGCAAGGGAAGTACAAAAGACAAACAATCTACGAATCGACGTTCTCGACTGGGTCTTTCAGTAAATAGAGCATTATCACAGGTACCAGCATAGTAATAATACACAAACATCATTTCACAAAATTCAAATCCCGTGAGTACTCATGAACAAAATAATAACGTCTGTTATCGGCCACGTACATAAATTTAATAAAATTACGTACAAATTCCAACACGACCTAAATAAAACTTCATTAATCATAATATCTGATGTTGCCTTGTTTCAGAAACATCACCACGCCATTCCCTTACGTAAATTGCCATATTGTTAAGTTAAATTAATGCGAATCATGTCAGAAAGTAATATTAATTGCTAGCTCGTTCAAGTATTCGCATAAAGACAAAACTAATCGGTTTTACACCAATTTGTGTATAACTTACCTGAATAATTTTAAACCTAATTAGAAATATTGTCACCAAGTTAATAGCGATTAATTTTTACTACTATTTTATTTTACATAATTTGCATGTGTGTTTTCATTTGTTCTGTGTTTGTGAATAATGATTTTATATAAATAGTTATATCATATAACTAATATATACTAATACAAAAATAGGCCATACTTTCACCAGACCCTGGTGCATTCCATTGGTGATCCCGGGATTCCTGCTATTATGCTTTGAGTTTGGCGACCGAGGAGGTTTTGATGGGTAGAAATTCCTCATGCTCTACTTTTCCCCCAAAGCTAGAGTACCTTTTGAAGATTTCCTCCTCGTTAAAAAAATACCTCCACCAAATTTCAACTAAATCCGCTGGCCAAGATTATTTCTTAGACATTTCGGTACACACATTCGACCAAATACCAACTTTTATGATTATAGGTACCCTACATAGGGAGGTACTAAACTGATATATTTTTTATATTTAAGCAGTTTTATATAAAATAGAATCATGACTTACTATTTACAAATTAAACATATTACAATCATTACGATTTTCATCGTTTACAATCACACAACGTTATATATAAAATTGGAATAAAAATTAATCCATCACAAAAACAAAAGTAGGCTCCCAATTATATTAATGTCCTTTGAATTGTATTTCCAGAACTTTCTTATCAGTCGCTGGAGTTTGGGGTCGGTTGTTTTAAAATCTTCTAAATTCCGATCAGGGACCGAAGCTATTAGCAATCGATTATGAAAACATCTATCTACAGTAAATTCAGTTCGAATTGTCTTATATTTCTTCAAAGCACCTCAGGTTGACTCTTAACAGACTGTAATCAATTTAACAGACTCATACAAAGTAATGATGACTATTGAAGTGCAGTGCATGTCGCATGCGCAGTTTTGCTCTAAATCCTACAGCTGAACATAATAGATACTCCATTTATGTGAATTTGAATGCTCGCTTTTTATGAGCGTCTTTGCGCTTTGTTAAATAATATTAATCTTATATCTTTAAAAGAGCAATTCTTGTATATATATATAATTGGAATCTCGGAATCGGCTCTAACGATTTTCATGAAATTTAGTATATAGGGGGTTTCGGAGGCGATCAATCGATCTAGCTAGGAATTTTTTTTTAGAAAATGTCATATTCGTGTCTTATTCGTGTTTTATCGACTTAAACTTACTTTTTTAACAAATAGGAGGCGTTTGAGTAGTCCCAATTTATTATGACTCTTCCTGACATCTATTGGCGAATAATAATACTATTTTTTGGCGAATAATTAAACTTCCAGCAGATGGCGTTGTTAAGTAACGAAGTTTATGAGTGTTTGCTTTGAGGTTAGACTAATTGTTTATATCGTTTTGTGTCTTCTTAATGCACGTGTTCACTTAAAAATGCCTAAACGATCTTGGAAAAAAACGCTTATAAACAATCTAACTTCACGAAGTTAAACCGAGCAAAGCTCGGTTATCCAGGTACTGTTGTATTATAAAAGTTAACCAATCTAAACAGAATATGACCTAATGTATAATTATTGCTGTATTTCGCTATTATATAAAGTTCAAAGAAGTAGTTTTCATTATGCAGTAGGTGTATATAAGTGCCTACTTTTTACTCAGGTATTGTGACACAAGACAGTAATTATAGGTAAACTTTTGGTGTGCTTGCTAAATCTAACCTCCAATGTTTGTTACTTCTAGATTCTAGGAATGGCATCTATTTAATCTGTCAAGAAGATCCACGCTTTACAGAGAAGAGAGTTCCTCGAATTGTTTGACTTTCATTTATCGATTTCTCATGTCATAACAGTCAATTAAACGTAAATATAATTCTTCTATGAGCCCAATTGGAAATCATAACATTAAACACATTTGAATCGCTATCATTAGAAGCGTACATAAGAATAAAGACTAAATTTGCAGGCCGTCAATTGCCACCTTCCTCACGTCTCTGGAAATTGATACACGCTACGTGATCCACTCAATTCGATGCTTATTTTAGCTCAATGGTTGAACCATATATAAAGCCTTATTAGATCAGTTCCGAATCGATAACATTTAGTAAATATATAAAATCTCATATTTAGAGAAAATGCAATGATGTGTCAATGGGAATTATTCATATTTGTACAATAATTTATTTGAATGAACTATTAGTTTCTGCAATCTCATTACATTATTAAATAACACACAATACAACTAAACATAAGGTCTAGATTCTAGGTCTAGAGTGGAAGGCGTCGGTCGTCTCTAGCACAGGTTTATTCCTAGTTGAGGCGATCGTCGTGTTTGATTTGTATTGAATCTATTTATTTTTGCTAAATAAACGATTTATTTTATTTTTTATAACAATAAATGCATTCGATACTATTGTAGTGCCTAAGGTTTAATATTAGTCCAAAAAAACAACATGTTTGTGTACTTATTAAAATTGTAACATAGATAATGAGATATCAACTGACGCGCACATCTCAAATGTCTTGAGATCCGACGAGTAGCCCTCTCAAGAAGGATCAAACTTGAGCCCCTTAATAACTTATTGCGTATGGTCCTCACGTATTATTCAATAAACCCAAAATTAATACAGCGAACGTGATCCAAGCCGGCCGATGGCAGTTGTTTTGTTCTAATGAAGACGAGAAACTAAAACTAGTTAGATTCCCCTTCAGAGATATAAGTAAGAATAGGCTTTGAACACGAGAAACTTCTGTTAATTTTGATTGAATGGGATAAAGGACTTTTTAACAGTGGAGTATAATATCAAGATTGATATTTCTTTTGATGCAAACAAATTGTATGTAACATAGAAGTATGCATACTCTTTTCTATGTAAGAATGGGCAACTATGCCCGTTAGCCTGATTTGTCTGTGTTAGAAATAATTAAGAAAAAAACTTGCTAGGTATTTAGGGCAGCGATGTCAC
Organism: Zerene cesonia; assembly: GCF_012273895.1. Taxonomy (NCBI): domain Eukaryota; kingdom Metazoa; phylum Arthropoda; class Insecta; order Lepidoptera; family Pieridae; genus Zerene; species Zerene cesonia. The sequence goes on along the minus strand of NC_052104.1, from coordinate 6,691,596 downwards.
GGATCTCCACAGTCTTCTCACGTCCGTTATTAATTTTCAGGAAAATTTATTTAATACGCATAATTAATTGCCGAGGACAGAGAGAGAAATTTGAATTCATAAAACATTTTTGTAATATTGAATTCGTGATCATAATTATACATCAAAAGTCGGAGCCTCTTCTTCATATATTTTATTAATAATATGCTAAAATAGTATCGCGTAGGTACACATGATATATAGTACATAATATTTTAGTCATTTAGTTCATGCATATAATGTACTATCCGCTTATCTTCGGTCAGGATAAAAAGAATCAAGAAAGAAAAGAAGCAGCTTGCTTTTAATGGTAAAAGGATAAAAATACAAGAAACAAAAGAATTCAATCTTTCCTCTTTATATTTAAATTGCTGAGACATAATGAAGCACAGGTAGTGTGTACCCTTGAAACATAAAGAATTTTAATCTGAGAATTTTGTTAATTTACGTGATTTATTAATTTTAAAACCACTACATCTTAGAATGTAATAAATTCTTAGGATAATGTGAATCTCTGAACGTGAAGTCAAAATATTATTATAACCAACACAAAAGAATACTTCGTGTCTTGTATTTCTATTAGAACATTTAATAAGGGTTCATGTCCGCAGAAAAGTTTTCACATTTCATTAGTTGACGGAAATGGAGCATCCGAAAGGGTGAGCAATTTAGTCTGGAACACATTTTGTCTTATCGAAAATATCGTCAAAAAGGACAATCTAGACGTTTACGGAAATAACCTATAGTGCTTAAAATTTTATCAGAAAATCCTATCCAAAGAAGGAATATGATTTTCAAAAGAATGGCCGTAAAACCCTTCAAGCTTCAGCTTTACTACACCTTTTAAATTTGTATAACAATAAGACTCATCCTGCTATTACATGTTTTGTGTAGTAGGTACAATCCTTTTTCGAGGTCTCGAAAAGTATCAATTCCTTCATAAATAAGTCAGTATACCTGCAAGATCATTTACAAATATAAAGTGTTAAAAGTGTCTTGTATTTATTTCACTTTTAAAATAAATAAAAAAAAATAATTTGTCATTATCTTTATATTAAACAATTAATTGAATTTCAAATGTTTTAGAGAGCTTAAAGTTTTAGTAATGAAAAGCGTAACTGAGATCGCTGTTCAGTTAAAATTGTATTGCTTCTAAAAAGGAAAACAAATATACCTTTAAAATCCTACAAGGCTTTCAAATGAAATCAAATCGATTCAAGAAAGCGTGGAAGATCCCAGAGGGCGAAATTACGGCTATCTGGCGAAACGTTTCGAATCTCTTTCTCTTCTGATTACAATTTGGTACCGTACAATGATCGAAATGAACAGCTCCCTATTGTGTGTATTATGTTAGTTATTCTTTTATATTCCATATAAAGTTTCTAGAAATTTCCTCTACAGATAACAGTAGGTACAAGCAATACTTCGCTGAAAATATTTAAAGTTTGTTCCTAAGGAAAATTTATAAGTCCTGTGTTCGTAACTTTGAAACTACTTATATCAGTAAATTATAACTGTTTCTCGTAACAACGTGCAATAAACCCTGTGTATTTTATTCTTGCACTTAAACAGTGTAATTAAAATAGCGAAATTTTGACGTGTTATGAAATACGAAATTAGAGAAAATTTGTTGAAGCTATTTAAATAGGTACACTCGTAAACAAAGTTACTCTATAAAAGAAAATTATGTTTAGCACACGGAGAATTCGACGGTACTCGCTTATGCATTCAGACTTTAGACAATGTTATAAACTTTACAGTGCTCGTTGAGCACTTTTGTAAAGTTAAACGGAATAAATGCGAACACTATTTGATTTGAGTCGAATTGAAAATTTTCTACTCGGCAGTACCGACATTGCACATTTTATACTTGGGATAACTCCAGAGAATTTGCAATAGTAACGAACTAATGTATTCCACGGATAATTCTCTTAGCCAATCATGGTTCGATGGATACCAATCAATTCATCTTAACTGAACTCCGCTTAACCCCACAGTTAGGTACCTGAATAGTAGTTGGCTGCATTTGATGCACATTCAGTTTGTCTATTTAGAACAAAATGTTTTTAAAATAACTTATAATAATATTATATTATAGTTAATATTAATACATACCGCTATATTATGTTAAGAAAAGATAGAAATTATAAAATTAAAAAATGCAAATATTGCAATTGCATTAAATAGGCATCTCAACAACGAACTCGAACGAACGAATGAACGAACGATCGAATCTCAGCGAAACATCCTACCCCCACTTGTAACAATTAATTCGGTTGGAACATCTCAGTTGCTTCTGTTATCCAGACAAAGTAACCCTTTCTCAATTTCTTCCCTATCCTTCTGCGGAATTATCTTTAAAGGCGTACAAAGGGCAGTCGCCTTTGCATTTAAAATGTTCTTTTGTCAGGCGCAACCAATCATTTCAAGATTTTTTCCGCGATACGGTTCGCTTCAGCCATTATTCAGAAAAAGTAGGCCATCACTAACAGAATCTTTGCGCTCAATATCTCCAACTTTATGAATGCCAGTTTTATCGGACGTCAATTTTACAGGAATCGTAATTATTTCCTTTGAGATAAATAGATTTAAAAGATTGTTATTATTCGCTTCAATTCTATGGAAAACGATGAAGTAATCTAAAGGAACTTATTTATCAAGATTGATAGAGATACATTTCCGATGCTTGTCAGAAAAATGCATATGATATTTCTTACCTATGTAGGAAGTTTAAGTTTAAGTTTTAGGAATAATATTTAACTTATACCGTATTAGTTGCTCTCCGCGGTTTCACCCGCGTAACAACATATCCCGTAAAAAAAGTTGGGATAAAAAGTTGCCCACGTGTTATTTCATTACAATCGGTTCAGTTCAATCGGTTGTAGTTTTGGCGTGAAAAAGTAACCAACATACACGTACATCCATCCTCACAAACTTTCGCATTTATAATTTTGGTAGGAATCATTTGCAATAAATATAAATATATCATTTTTATAAATATATATTTATAATTAAATTGTATGTTTTTGTGGATTTAATAAATTATTAAAAAAATCATGGCGTTATCTAGGCAACAATTTTAGTTATAACTACTTAGGTTCCTGTTTTTCTAGAATTAATCTAAATGATTAATATTGTTTACAGATAGACCATGAGCTTCATTTAAAGATAATGTTATATAAAGCTTGTAAGAAATTTATGCCGATATTTTTGTGTGAATCTGAATACTGAACTTTGTTTTTCCCATAGGCCGGCCCATTTTCGTTTAAATTACATATTTTTACACGAGGCATTCGTCCTGCATATTTTTCTATCCAGGTTATTTACCTTGTATAATTTTTTTAGAGTAAAACATTTGCATTCCATGTTTTATGGATGTGTTCAATAAAACAAAAGATTTTACAAGCTTTCAACGTATCTGGTTTATTCTTTCGTATCGACGTCATTGTACAGTTGTAAAATGAAATAATATAAAAATTTAAAGTAACAGGACACCAAAATAGAATAAGTCGAGGTATACAATGTATATTTTTAATAATAATTCATCCAAGAAGAAATTAATTAGGTTTGACTATTTTCTACCAATCCACTTACTAACAGACATCTCTGTATGGCTACGTAAATTATTTGTTAAAGAGAAATTTAAGTAAGATCATTCTTTTATGCTAAGCATTCTAAATTCTGAAAAAATAATTAAAAACCGTTTACATACCGTATTCATAATACATTCATAATTATTTAACTATTCACCTTTATCCTGTTTATTCTTAATTAACCGTAGAGGCAGTAATGTTCATCCCCACCGCTGAAATAAATGAGCAATATATAAATATAACTATTTCTATATTTCAAACAACATTTTTATAATGGCATATTTGTACCGAAGCTGATATGCCTACCATTAATTACAATAAGTTATATAGACGGTGCAAAATTTTTTATTATAGGTACATTTTTTGACATTCTTATTAGGTAAATACTATACCGATTATAGCTAGGTACCAAATCTACAGAAATATAGCATCAATGAAAACCATCAATGATCCTTTATAATAGCAATATTATGTATGAAATTTGTCAAACATTAACATTACCTTTTGCTGAATCAGTCACAAATACCCATTGCTATTTTTATACTTGAAGGTGATGAATGAGATCAATGAATGATCACTGTATGGATGATTTTTAAGCAAGTCAAATTTACGTTTCCTACCAGTGTTTTTTTCTTGCAATAGGCTATATTTAATCACAGACTCACTTGATGGAAACCTGCGATGTAATCTAGTTGAAGGTACGTCTGTCTAGAGGTAGCCTATTCAAAATTAAAATCTAAACTTATCATAAACCTACAACTTCTTTAGTGTATTCCATATTGACTGTGTTCTACAAATTAACTTTCTCTCATATACAATAATTCTGACAACACATTTCTACGATGCAACTATTTGCCTAGTTCTCCATCATGCCTTACTCCAAAATACCTTTTGCCTTTCTGCCGAGGCCTCAATAACCCTTGTCTAGCACAAAATCCCCGATTGTACAGAATATTTGACTGCAATTTAACTAATTAAAGGCAAATACTGTGTCGAGGTTTCAAAGGAACCGCAATTGGAAAATGTCACTTTATTTCGTAATTAACTTGCTTCTATCACAACTTGTTAGGTGAAGTTAGCTGGGAGTTGGCAACGGTCAATAACAGTAATGGGTCTCTGAACTTAAATAAACATTTAATTTTAAAATATCTACTATTCTATCTATTATATCGCAACATAATGCTTTATATTTTTTTACAAACTCTGACGGGACTTTCACAGCCAGATAGGAGCCAGAAATAAGGAACAACTTTGGCCAATTTTTATTCCAATATTCTCATAGTTATATATTTATAGTTTAGTGATAATTTTTAAGGGTTACAAAATGCCAGCAAATATATTATCAATAAAGAGGCAACAGAGACGCATCACCAGTTAGAAAGTGATCAAAGTGTTACAGCTACATTCGACGAAGAAAACATCAAGAATCTGCAAGAACTAAAAACTTACACATACAACATGGCCAGCGTCGTGGACTATCCACTCTAAACCTTCATAGGCTACCGGAGGGCCGTGACCTTTTCCACACCCTTTCCGATCTATTACTTTATTACTGTTCTCAATCCTTTCCTTATCCTATACCCCATAAACGCGAGCAAGGCATTTACAGCGCTACCCATTAATGTTCATCGGGCGGTGATCGATTCCCATCAGGCGAACCACCAGCTTAGTTGCCCACTATTTCATAAAAAAGGCTACCTTTGTCGATGCAGTAGGAACAAATACGAGTTGATGATGATATGCTTACGTAGGATGTGAATCCTGCTTGCTCTGCATAAGAAGTGAAAGACCAGTCTTGGACGTACGTTTATTTGGTACACCTCCAGGCTCTCTGTTGAGCATATGGTCTGTAAAACATATATAAACATTCATTACATACGATTTTTAAAGCCGAAAGTCAATTATAAAAAAAAAATCACTTAAAAACTGTTTTTAAATATAATCTAAAAATATTTATATTTTGTAAATGATAGCTACATTCCAATATTAAACCAAGACCTTAAAAAGTCTTTCACAAATTTAATTAATGGCGCTTTCATTCCATTAATCAAATTTAAATCGATTTGCCAAAAATTTATATCGAAAAGAAGACTAAACTTAATTACAAATATGATATAGGCGTTATTTTCCACCTATAACGTATAGAAAATAATATGATAGAGAATTAAAAGCGAAACTAAAAGATGGTATGAGACTATGACATTACTTGAGATTCGGTTTATGTTAATAAATTTAAATAGTTTGGTAGAAGTACAAAATGGATAAAAACAGTTTGTACAAAATTCCAACAAGAAAGTTTCTCTGTATACCACATATTTCCCTTGCTTGATTTTTTATTTCATTTTGACTTACTTTTGAATATGTTTGCCGTTCTCTTTTTATATTCTTGTATTGTAGGCATGTCTGGGTACAGCTGTTGCAATGGGGTACGAAAGAAATCTAAAAAAAAAGAATTGTAGCATCAACATTTTTTCATACCAAAGGGTATACAACGTCACTGGAGAGCGAAACATCACTTTAGATTCTCTTATAGAACCAAATGATAACAATTTCTCATCAAACACGTCTCAAAAGCATCACGGCGCCAATCGATTTGAAAGAAGCCAAAAAAAATATAGTAGAAAACCTTCTTTGTCTTTTTGGGAATGTCGGTTAAAAAAAATACAGAAGATAACAGATATTTCGAGTTTGTATAAACGAAAACAATAATCTCTAATTTTAATTATTAATATCCAATCATATAAGAAAACTTATAACCTATTTTTAATTTTATTATCTTGATTAAATTAGGCTCAAAAATAACTCTTTACACTGCAGGAGTGTTATTATTGGCTTATTGTAGGGTCTGTATAAGTGACTATATTTTATATATTATAAACTTATTGATACGTATCTTCTCATAATGGAATGTTTTGTATTACAGAGTGCATATCTAATTATCTACTTAATAGTTTACCGTACTACAACTAAACATCACAACGCAATTCTATGATATGGGTTTTTGGAGATAGTTAGGCTTAAAGTACTTTTTGCCCCGGTCAAACATCTTATCTGCATGGGAATTTCCTTTGAATGATGATGATGATGACGCGGGCAAGGTACCGCATAGCACTTATTTACAGTCCTCTAAAATAAATAAAAGTGCTTCCATACTTACACAGCACACGATCTTCGTATGGTGCATCTACATAAATGTCATCGGACCTCGCTCGCAAATAATCTGAAATTAGGTAGAAATAAATTATATTATATCTTCTTTATCTTTTCTATAGAAGTAAAAAAACTGAAATAAAAACTCGACTGACATAAATAGACACTTATGTATCTCATCGGATGTAATTACTATATACAAAATTAAGAATAAAATATGATTACTAAAACATTTTCATTAGCGTAGACATCCCTTTAAAATCTTTGATAATAAGAGCTTTTTGCCGCTTGAAAGCGAGATAAAAAGGCCTACGCAGACGGATTTGAGTCTTAATTTAACGCCCATATTGATGAAAATAAATTGAATCGTGCGTAATTAATATGAATTCAAAGAGAAATCAGTAAATGTTTCATTAATTATTACAGAAGTTTAGTATAGTCCTACATTCATTTGAAAAGTCAAAGCACAATTTTTAGAGCGCTATCAGAGGATAATTAAGTTTAAATATGAATTTTAATATTATATCGTTGGATTCCATATTCAGTAGTTACTACCATATTTACAGGTGATCTTTAAATTATCACACATTTTTAATACTAGCTGTGACCCGCGGTTGAAACCGCGTAAATCCGTATCCCGTAGGAATATCGGTATAAAAAGTGCCTATGTGTTATTTCAGTTGTCCAGCTATCTACGAAGCAAAATAGTATTATTATTCACCAATAGATGTCAGGAAAAAAAAACACGAATAAAACACGAATATGACATTATTTCAGTTGTCCAGCTGGACAGCTATCTACGAAGCAAAATAGTATTATTATTCACCAATAGATGTCAGGAAAAAAAAACACGAATAAAATACGAATATGACATTTTCTAAAAAAAATTTCTAGCTAGATCGATTTATCGCCCCCGAAACCCCCTGCATACTAAATTTCATGAAAATCGTTGGAGCCGATTCCGAGATTCCAATTATATATATATACATATATACATATATATAATTGGAATATATATACAAGAATTGCTCGTTTAAAGGTATAAGATATCGAGGTTTTTCGACAAAAAGTGCTTTGAACTGCCTGATTCAATTTGATTGATTTTTTTTTTATTTAAAATATGTTTCCTTATATTTATTTGAGAAAAGTCCTTTTTTAAATTGTTTATAAATATATTTATCATTCGAAACAGTTTAAATGAGCGAACAATAAATTTATTTATTTCTTTTAGATAGCGTTGTGACCGAAATAATTTATTTAAATCACCACCATTCTTTTACTTATATTATAAATGCGATAGTTTGTAAAGATGTGTGTGTGTTTGTTGCTCTTTCACGCAAAAACTACTGAACTGATTGCAATGAAATTTGGTACATAGATGGCTGGACAACTGGAATAATATAAAGGCTACTTTTTATCGCGATATTGAGTGAAACCGCGTGGCGCAGCTAGTTCTTTTATAAATCAGATCCGTGAATTTGTCATGAATATAGAAATACCAAAACAAAAATCACATACCTTTATAATAATTGAATCCATCTTTACCCAAATCCGAGCCTCTCGCAGAGAGGGCGACAGCAAACAATAACATAATTGGAATGAATGTCTCCCGCATTTTGTTTATGAAGAGTGATGAGGCTAGACTATCGCACATTTAACTGAGGGGATGGAATGAGGAGAACGTTTATATAAGTGTATTTAAGCTGAGATGTTTGTGGAGTAGGCTTTTTCTTAGCCGTGGTTTGATTCCGCGCTAGATATATTGTGAAACTTTACTGTCGTGGTAAGGGGTCCTTAATTGAATTGGAGAAACTGGTTAAATGCAGACGCTGGCTATTGAGTTTTTAATAAGCGTACTTGTAATTTTAAATTATTATTTTTTTTATAAGTATATACGGCCAGTATTTTATATGGTCTGTATATAATGTGGTTTGTGAGTATATAACAGTACTAAATTAAATGGTAGTAAGTAATAGGTTCTTATTACGGAGAAGATTAGTTTTTTGAAGATGAAAACTTCAATCGAAAATTCATACAAATGAAGCTAATACATCATAAGCTGCGATATTATCATCTTATTATACCTCATGCTGCTACATTACGCAAATGTGCGAGTCTGTACTGATTGTTTCGAAAATAAAAGATGTCCGTATAAAGAAGGTGTTATCGAAAATATGTTTATTTTTTTTATATTCTGCCTCAGTTCTAATGAAACAAATGCAATTACGAACAATTCAGACGTCCAGACGTCTTAATCTAACTGGGGTCTTATTCGCAAATCTTATATGAATAGGTATCAAGAAATGAAGGTAACGAAATTACTTATTCCGTCCAATCATTGCGGCGGCTAATTAATTACGAGTTCAGAATTCGTTATGTACCTTTAATAAATTTAACATTATAAGTAATTGTGCTTTATTTTGTTTCTAAGATAAACCTACGTTATTTATTCAATTTAATTGAATTAGAAAATTTGATACGTATACGATACGTATGATTTTTCATACTTTTATTCGGTCTTACAAATAGAGATCTAAACAAGCCCCATCGTTAAACAATAAAAAAAACTTTTAAAAACGCATAACTACTATTAAAATAAATAAAAAATGAACAATTTAAGAAAGTGAAGCTACTGCACAAATATAGAAAAATAAAATCTACATTACATAGAAAATATCGTAGAATGTATTACTTTGTGAAAGCATTGCATGCGACATTTTATCCGTGGGTGGCCGCCATGCAAATGACAAGGATAGCTTTGCCCGTACACAGTAAACCTCTGGAATACTTAAATGTTATCTATTTTTACCTGCACCGAATGCATTTAGAATACTGGAATTATGCAAAAATCTCACGGTTTGTTGGTGTTTGTTAACTCCGGGTAAAGCCAAAGATCCTGCTCTGTTTGAATGAATTAATACGCCCCTAGGCACTAGACCATTCACCAATGAGATTATTGAAACAGCTGTCTGACTTCTATGCCGATTTGACAGAATAAATTGAAATTAATGCTCAAATTGGATATAACCATCCCAATATTTTCTTGAAATCAATGCTTTACTTAAGGTCAGAAAAAAATCTACTCTCACAAAAGCTGTAATTTCATACACATTCGAATATACAAAAATCCGTAAAAGCACTCCCATCACACATACATCTAGAGCGGCAAGAATTTCAAGTATAAGAACAAAGGAGTCCTCATTTTGGTGCTAGCAAGAACATTCACATTTCTGAAGACACTTGAAGCGGAGCCTTTTAACAAAATGAGCGTCGCACCTCGACAATGCACTGTTACTTGTGAAAAACGTTCTTACCAAAACGTTTAAATCTGAAAGGAGAAACTGGAGCAGTCGAATTCCAGCTAGTTGATTAACGTGGTTTTACCGCAAAACGGTTTCAGCGCATCGTGAAACAAAGGTATTTTCAGATAATCAAACGTCACAATTATGATATATCTACACAAGTATTGTTTCTTAAGGAGCTATTTAGGAGCTTTGTTGGTGATCCAAGCTTAATACGAAGCCAATAAGTTTCCCCAAAGAACAATAGTTACAAATCATATTAAAATTGTTGAAGTCGGACTCCTTCATTATAATTAATTAATTAAAAAGTAGGTACCTACTACTTTTGAAATTTAATTAACTTTATAATTCGTTAATATCTATAATTTCTTTTTAATAAAAAAAATCTATTCTAATTTTTTTACCTTGATGTTCTACGAATAGCGTAAATTCAATAAGAAATATATATCATATTGATTTTATTTGTATGAGTAATAATAATCTGGGATTTATTTCCAATCGAATTGGTAACTTCTCCTTTTTTTAAAGTCGGTTGAAAATGGTACCTACGTATGTCAACCACTTGCATTGTCCACATGATAAATTATAAATAGGTTCGATAAGCCCAGACCACAGATAATATAATAGGTTTTACCCAGACCATTATTTCTGAAACATTGTCTCGAAGCATAAACTTCGCCAAGCTGACCTAAATAATAGTTAATCATATTGGCAATAACCAACTGTTGACCAAGTGTCTGGTGTTGAACTTTTCGCGATGAGCGTTATGAGATTTGTTATGCTTCGTATAACTATTTGTTTATACATTGGCGTATTGGTGTATTGGATTACGTATTACACAGATAATTATAAGTTTCAGGTACTGAGTAGAAGTTAACTATCTATACTTGCATAGTAGTTAGTTCGTTATTCGAGTAAATAAAATTGGAGTTTCTGTTTGTCTATAACCGGATTCTACCATTGACGTATAACAAATAAGCGATATAATAGACTTTAACTGACTTTCATGAAATTAATGATTCCAATGATATCGCAACTCGGAATTTTTTTAACGATATTTTAATAGCCAATTATGAGTTTAGCTTTTTGTAGTATTTTAGTGGGTATTATTTACTCAATGCATACCAAAATAACATTTTTACGATTTTATGTCTGTTCCGGGTAATCTCTAGAATGGCAAGGTTGATTTTTAATAGTCACTCGTCAACTTCACTCTTAGATAGTTGATGTAATGAGGTTTAACAAAGACTTAATAATTTTTTGAATCGTAAATTACCTCAGAAACTATAGATTAACAAAATATTCATCTAGAAAGCAATATACGTACATAATAAATTAGGTACACAACCTTACATAAGGTGGGTGAGAAAATTTACTATTACACTGAATGTGTACTTATAACCTCCAAAAATAATTAAACTTGTTAGGTATTACTTTACTTATAGCTTTGTCTAACGAAACCTGATTAGTTTTCGAAACGCAAAATTAATTAAGAACGTTCATGCGAAACAAACTATTTCACCAAGCCCTTACCTAAACTAGGTAGATGTAACATTACCTAAAGCGAACACGCCTCAATGTGCACAAATCTATAACAATTGGTGCCATAGGTAAATGTAATCGTCTCAAGTGGGCTTAAGTACTATTCCATTCAATACATATTGCGTTCGATTTACATTTATGCTGGTCCAGACTGATTGGTACTGAATATCTATTACCATGTAATTGATGAAGTTATACCTGAATGTTCGGTACTATGTAAATAAATATAAGACGGGTATTAAGTACAATTATTTTATTAACTCCACACCTTTCGTCCATTATTTCAAATCCAGCCTCGAGGTCGAATGGTTTCTATTCTTTTAATTTCTCATTTATTGATCATTTGAATGCTAGAATAATAAATGCCGCGTTCCATCCAAACAATATTTAAATCATTGAATGTTTCATATTAGTTGAGATGATTGGTAATCATCTCAATAGTTGGCGTGGGGTGTCCTTTAGGCACATGAAAGCGAAAGAGAAGAAGTTTGATTATTGAGGCGGGATTACGGGTGGACGATAAGTCAGTCGTTGCCACAGTTCGGCGAATGACGCGGGTTCGAATCCCGTCTCCTGGCAAACCCATAAAAAATAAATTTTAATAGTGCATCTTCTTTATTGACGCTGAAAAAACAATAGAAATCGCATCATATAGATTGCGATTTCTATTGTTATATACATATATTTGAAATAGTCAGCTAGCTAAGTGAAAAAAAAATTTAAACTGGTTATTTTCTAACTGTGGAAGTAATAATTAATCCAAACATCCAGCGACCAGCACCTGTCTCCTCACTTATTATGATTAAGGTCACAAAAGCGAAGCTTTGAAATATTTACCTTTAACGAAATAAGGTTGGTTTTTGTTTTCACTTATTCGCAAATCTGTTTCTTTTCACGAGAATTTATTTGGTTATTTTAGCATGAATCAACAGAATTAACATTTTTATATGAAATATTAAATATGAAAATGAATATTTATAATTAGGTACCAATAAAACTCCGTACACCGAAATATGACAAAAAACACCTTCTAGTTTATTACTTATTATCGTCGTATTCTACCTATATTGTACATCATCTGAGAGCGTATTGATTTATCCATATAAATATATATTCGTATAGACGTATAGACGTATATTCCTGCACAAAAAATATCAACCCAAATAATTCAAACAATTAAGAATATTTCCTTAAAAACTTGATTCAAATTTGATACCTATATATTCGTAACCGAGTTAGCCAATACGCCCTAATGTCTAATACGCCCAGGAATAAAGCCATTTCCTCTTCATTAAAAGAAATCGGAATAATTTAGTTAAAATAAACAATCCATAAGGATTCAATTAACCTACGCTTTGGCAGTTAAATCAACAACTTTCTGCAATTCCCAGACAGAATTATATTCAGTAATAGAAAAATAAAGCTCCATCTAAATCACAATCAGCGACTTGCCTTGGATTTGTTACAGAAAGTAACGTACCCTTTCTGTCGACATTATCACACTTTACGTGGGGACGTGACCCGTCGAAGTGCTAACTCTGTTGTGTATTACCTTGGTATTGCTGAGTATTACCCAGTGTATATGCGAGAGGATTACTCCTTTCTTTACAGCAAATAATAAAATGTTATGCTACCTGGAGACGCAATTAACTCTTGGCCACCGCTTGTTAATTTTGTTCAGACCTATAAACTGTTTAATGAAAGTATTTCGCTCGCACATACATGACCATATAATTGAGTGGGCTATAATGTCAATTCTAGCAAATAACGTAGTCCAAAAAACCAAATCGCATTATTCTTAAAGTTTTTTTAAACTTGAAAGAAAGCATCATCTACCTGACAGGAACCTATATAAATTCGATAACAGATGTCAGTAGGGTACGGTGCCATATAAATTTATCGCATTCCTGGGAAAAGTATAAATACTCATACTCAGTCTCTGTTATTATTACTAGTTATCATTAAATATATGAAACATATTGCGAATAACCAAAAAATCACTGAACAAAAAAACCTGTTTCAATATCCTGACAGTTCAAAGCTATAAATATTCGCTTAGAAGCTCAACGCAGTCCATGTAAAAGCACCTCTAAAATCCGTATCGGATAGCCGAATTGATAGAATGGGGTATCGTTAGACTCGTATTAATCCTCCAGGTGTCATTAGGAAGTAAACGATGTACCCGGATGCCAATATACGGCGGAATCCTGACGGACCATTAGTCTGGCGTAAAAATATTGAATAACGTGGCGGAATTTGCTAAATTTCGGTATTTTTTCTGATACTTTATGACGCACGCTAGCATTATAAACGCGAACGTTTGTGAGCATGGATGTATATTTGATACTCTTTCACTAAAACTGCTGGACGACTTTGATGATAATTGAGTGATGTAGCCAAGTACCGAGAATAGCGTATGGCCTAAGAAAGTAAGTACATTTACGAGGTCGTTCGTGAGTTAAACCGTGACACAGTTAGTGGCTTTCTAGAGATATCCCCATGTCATCATCATGATTTATTCTGGCAGACTACAATTAACTATAATAGAAAATCGTGTATTCCGTTACTTCTACAATTCCTTGTAGTTAAAGCTTTTAAATTATTAGTCTAATGAATTGTTTGGGAATCTTATCTTATTCATTAGCAATTTGTGTTTTCGAAACCGTTTAAAAGAAAATGAAATAAAACAACGATCGAAATATTATATTGTTATTATTAAAAATAGCAGCTGTATATTGTGGCTTATTACTAAATTTTTACATCATAATCTTATAATTCACTCTAAATATATAAAAAAGCAAAAATATAATTTCAAAATACTTGTGATAACTTATACATAGTATATTTTCGTTGATGACAACAACATTAACTTCAGCAGATTTTATTTTAAATAAATGATTACGTGTTTACCATGTAAAATGCTATTCAGTGTTTAGTATATGTAAATGTAATTTATTTAATAATATAGTGTATGCTTTTATTTATTCTTATTTAAAAGAGCAATTTATAGGATTTGCAGATCAGGACATACCTACAGAATAAAAAATAAATAAATAAATTAAAAAAAAATTATTATATTTTAGTTTCGTATCAGTCGTAATTAATGTTGTTGCCTATCAACTATCAGATCGAAATAATACTACTTAGTCTGGCCATAAATACTGTTACACTTAATTATAAAAAAATATTACATTTGAATTTCGAATCTGTC
>NC_052104.1:6612283-6675780 GCF_012273895.1 Zerene cesonia | reverse complement strand
AGTAATAAATGTTATTTGCAGTTAACAATTTTCTTTTTTCTTTATTACAATATTTATGGCAAGACTAGGTATAGTTGAGTATATAGATATTTAAATAGGTAAACATTAAATATCCAACAGAACAAGTGCAAACAGTGTCTTATAGCAATTCCATAATATCATAGTGTTAGCGAGGAACAAATTTCAAGGCAATACCTACGGTTTTAGCTAACTATACCATAAAGAATAGATTAGAGTTAAATGCAAAGACGTGTTAAGAAGTGTTAAGAGGAATAAACGAAACTGTCGCCAAACTCTCAAGATTAAATATAAAAATAATTATTTTTATAATCTCAAACACACACACTCTGCAGTCTACGAAATCAGATTTCTAGTGAAACGTTTATAGAACTCATTGAATAATGAGAGACAAAATGCAACGGAGATTTAGTTTGCGATTACTTGAACACAAGACGGAATATAAGTACACATTAATTTATTACTATTAAATATTTCAAACAATCGCTAATACCGCCTTAGATTAATAACGCCTAGATCAAAAGCCTTCAGGCAAAAAACAGATATATGTACGCATGAACATAACATGGTCTTACTTTCGCCGAAACGCACACATGCAGATGATTACATACTAGAATAATGTATAACATAATAAAGGTTCTTGCACGTTTGGTTTTAGTTTTTCTAGTTTTTATCCCAAGAATACCGTAGAAATTATTCTCATATGTGCTTCTAATTCTTACAGATGACCAGTTCACACATACAATCAGTAAACTGTACCTACTTCATAATAAAAATTAACAGATTAATCAGCGTTTTATGAAGTGTATGGACCTTTTTAGTGTTTTTTAAATGTTAATAATGGTAAGTGGACGGGCTCAATAATTACATATTAAGAATCTTTCTAACCCATTATTATACAGTCACAGTCTTGAGTGTCTATGCAAACGAGGCGGTGGTAAAATAAATTAATCGAGTCTGTTTGAAATATTAAATTCAACAAATTATATTGTTAAGATGCTTATTAAAGTATGTAAGATTTCAATACTTATAAGTGGTTCTTTAAAGCAGGTACGACTACTGTATATTTGTATAAGGCAGTGGTGAGATTCATTTGAAAACGCGGCTTTTTACACGAGATCCAATAAAATTATTGTCTTTTATCTTATTGTGTGAGCCGGATGGAATATGTATATTTGTGCATTTTTTGTGAGTCTTGTGACGTTCATTTATAAAACATAGAAAGAGCAATGAACAAAATAAATTTCTTAGTATGAGAATAACTGTAAAACTAAATTATCTTAAAATACATTATATTGGCAAAAGACTACATTTTATAGGCACAAATATAACCTAACAGTAATACTTTTGTTACAAATACAAAAGAGCTAACGACGAATTATGTAAAAACAGTGTAAAAATCTCAATATATCATAAAAGGCAAAATATAGTTAAATTGTGCGAAACACAATGCCTAATAAATAGTTTTACAACGATAAAAGTAAATGTATGAGTATTCCTAATAACTAACTCTACCAGTAAATAATACTTCTTATAATATCATTTATTATGTAAAAATATTATGTCAATATTTATTATTGTCAACTTTTAGTCTCCTGACGCTCAGCGCGCGACCAAAACACCGCTAATGTCCACACTTTCAACAATTCAATCCTTAGTATAGTTAATTAATAACTTTATATTATAAAAGGCATCAAGCGATATACTTTCTGTCATGTGACAAGATTAAACTTTCAAATATTACAAAGGCAACATTTCCCACTAAAACAGCAATTATCTCGGACTCGTTTAAGATAGTTATTGCAAAACAATACAAAAATCACTCGCCAACACCAAACAATCTTGTCACAAAACAAAGAGTCACTCACACATAAATAGTAAATGAATATATACAAAATCCAATTAACAGCCAACGGAATACAATCTCCTAATCTCATAAATATACCTAACTTCATAACGCCAATACTAGCTTTGTATATAAAATTTCCTCTAAATTCATCTCACAGCTTCCGTATAGACTTGGACAATATATGAACACAATGCATTATGCACGATCAACGAGATCTGTATAACATTAAAGTCATGTCTATCACCTTGGATAAATTCTAACAACATTCAACATTTGCTTAAACATACGGGGATAGTCAAGATTCGCCAAGGCAGGAGATAAATAGAGTACGGAGAGCAAGATGAAATGGAAAGCTTAATTTTGTAATAATACAACTATGAAGATTTGTAAAATTAAACGGGTTGTTAGACATAACATTCATAACAAGGAGAAAAAGTATTATATTGTGTATGTAACTGTGATGTAAAATAGTATTATAAAGGACAATAAAATAAAAACACCTTAGAAGTTATACAACTTCCAAATGAAACAAACGTTCCCGCTTAATTATACCGCCACAGATAATCTTACAAATCTTCAAGGAATTTATATCAGCGCCATCTATGCAACTAGAAGAGAACTACGATTATTGTCTAACAGTGGGACGAGTAGAGCGGCAGGTAGAGGTCGCGGGTGTGTCGCATGTGACGTCACACGGCGGCAGGAGAGGCTGATTGTCAGTGCCATTTCGACTTCTGGGCAAATATGTCAGCGCGGAGGTTCTGCGCGAAACATATTCCCAGAATCTTGGAAAATTTAATATTCATAATTAGATACTATAGACACACTTAATTACCTATAATTAAAATGATTAAAGGAACAATTTTAAGGGACAATTATATTTTGATTAAGGAGCGTAGAATACATTTATTACGATAATAGAAAGAGTGTCCTCTTTATTTGTCAGAAATTCAAGGGTACTGTAACAAAACTGGCAAAAAACAATAAAAAATCTGACAGTAACTTCGAACTATTAATGTCAACGTGTCGTTAAATCTTTGTACGGAGAAAAGATTTCAAATAAAGTTACTTTAATCTCATCTACATTAAGAATATATATAACATTTTCTAAACTATTAACTTGAACTACAAGCGAATACAAAAAGACCTAAAAGTATTGTATAAAACAAAATATGGTGCTGAAAAATCAAATGAAATTAAATATTTAACTTACTTGTGCAAAAGCGGTACACACAGCGGATGTGGCAACTATCAACAGATTGTGGTCAAACCATTCTTCAGCGGCCTCTAAACAGCCCTTGTCATATATTATCTTAGCTATGTCAAAACTCTATAACAAAAAAAAAAAAGAAACTGTAAGCAAATGTGAAACAAAAACGACCAAACTAGTGGAAACTCCGTATAAAAAAAAGCTTATACAACTGCGACTTAATTTGAATGATGCACAAAAAATCTATAAAATACTTCTAGATGGATAAACTGTAACCCTCGAATAGCTCAGTTATTGAATAGGCGTACCATAATACGCATACAAATAACACTACATTTGTCCATCCAAAAGTACGATATCTCGCATACAGTGCATACAAAGCATGTTGAAACCTGTAGAGCTAAAGGTCCGAGTACTGCGACAGCGACTGGCGCGAAATGTCTCTGCAGCCAGTCCTCCCCCGCGACCAGACAACCGCGCTCGTGTATCACGCGATCACTTAATTGCTATGTTCAAGTCATCAAGAGTAGGATGTTAGTACTAATAAAAATGTTTTTTTTTTTTTTTTCACCATGGCAATACAAGCTGTTCAAAAATGGTACCATAATATCGACCACAGTCTTTGGAAACTATAGACCCGTGCATATTACAACCTATAGACAACAAGGTTGTATTGCTTGATGACTCAAATACTTTTGTAAATCACCGTAGTAACACAGACAGTAGAAATTCTGCTTGCTTTGTATATATCTAAAAATTACCAAGGTTGGACTGGACATAGTGCATTATTATGCACTACAATACAATAGACATGTTATAATCACACTACTTATAGAATATTCTTATAACCTATTATATTTATATTTAAACGACATATTATTACATACTTACTTGACTTACATTCAGTCTGATATGATTTTCTCTTAAAAATAATATACCCACATAGTAGTAATAATGACGTCATTTTTCACGCAATGCTTGGAACATTCTAAAACACCAACCATGGCATCATGAGATACTCACATAAGTAGGTTTCCTGACGTCATAGCCGCACTGTTTATTCCGTATAATATCCTGCGGCTTGCTACGGCAGCAGCTAAAGGGCACGCCACACGCCTCTCGAGATCCGACCGCCCCACTCGAACAGTTGAAGTATGCGTTGCGATCCCAATCTCGAGGCCCCTCTACGCCGCAGCATTGTAACTATGGAACAGGGATTTTTTACTACATTTCCGACTTTTTTTTTGTAATTATATTATTTCCTGTACGTCTTATTAATATACAAAATACAATGTTAGTATAAATTTATATTTATAATAATTAAAAATGTAGTTTATTTTAATGACCAATTACATAATAAGAATAAAAAAAAAATGAATAAAAGGGTGAGATAAGCAATGACTGACATTTGGAATTCATGATATTTTGATCTTGTAACGAATTTTAAAGATTTAGACAAACCCAGTCTTCCTGAATCCAATCTATCAAGTTCTGTTGATCAGGATCTTCTCTATAGTGAGTGATGAAAGTCTGGAAGCCAGTCGTAGCTTGTAGTTTGATCTGTAAGACAATTCAATTCATACAATTTAAGGTAAGCATATTATTAAACATATCTTGTGTATGGAACTTTTAACAGGATTATTTTCTGATTCTCCAAATAAAGTAACTAAATATCCACATCATTTTTTAGTATATAAAACTATTTCTTCTACAAATTTTTCACAGTTAATTACATACCCAATCTTTAAATACGAAAAACAGGATCCCAGCCGTCATTTCAGCTAGCAATAGCAAAGCAAGGAACACTGCATACTGTAACAGAAAAATAGTAATGTAAAAACAATAATAAAAAGATTAAGTGCTATGCAATTAATTTCTTATAGACCCTACAAAAATGGCTAATAATTTTTTTCTCTGTTTATCCGTCGGTGATAGACCATAGCCTGGGGATAAAAAAAAATAAATTAACAAATATATCATTACAAAAATTGTCATTGGATAGGTCTTGGTCTAGATCTAAAAACAATAGAAGTTTCTAAATGGGTTATTTGCTAAAACAAATCGTTGACGAGATATACGCATCTAAAGTGGTAAAAAATGGAATACTGTCTCTTCTGCAAAAATCAAAAGAGTACAAATTGTATTTGTCCACGCGAGCAAAGTCGTAGATCGATAATTAGTCATATAAAAAAGTAAACATCATGTTAATAACAGTGTGTTAACAATAATTACCATATTTGATCACTTATCATATCTTCATCATTCATTATTATAACAGGACATGTATGGTACACTGTTTTTTGTGTAATCTAAGATAATATTATAAAGAGGAAAAATTGGTGCTTTTGGATGCATGTTCGTATTGTATTCACACAAAATCTAATGAACCTTAATCAAAAATTCTTTCACTGTTAGAAAGCTGCACCTTCACTGAGTGATATCCTACTAATATTATACATGCGAAAGTTTGTGAGTATGTGTATGTGTATGTTTGTTTGTTACTCTTTCACGCAAAAACTACTGAACCGTTTGCAATGGAATTTGATATGTATATAGCTGGACAGCTGGAATAACAAATAGGCAACTTTTTATACCAATATTCCTATGGGACACAGAATTACCGGGTGAAACCGCGGGGCGCAGCTAGTAAGTTATATATGCATCATCGGCAACGCCTAATAAGTTATAAATTACAACTTACACACGCTAACAGGCATGTGTTCTCTCGCAGGGCTCCAACACAACCAGTGAATCCAATTATGAATGTTACTGTACCTGTAAAAATGAAATTTCATTTTGAGATTAACTACATTGCACCTCACTATTGATATCATTGAATAGTAATTAATAAATTTGTCCTTAGTTGATCTGTAAAAGGCAACACCAGGTTTACCTGTACATTTTCGTACTTGTGAGTACTAAGGTTACAGAATAGTATTTAAATTGTATATAGGAGGTAGTGCAGTTTTAATTAGTAGTATCTTAATTTTTTTCTTTGATGATTGAGCCAAGCAGTCTGCATCTTATCTGAAGGATTTAAAAACATCATTGAGGAGGAAAGAATTAAAATTTTAACTATAGGCCTTACATGTTATATTAAATACAGAGACAAAAGTTGTATAAGAAAGATAAGGATAATCTACATATAAAATACATTGAAATATGTGTTTGTTAGTTCAGAATAATAATTTTTCTCGGGAAAACATTTCTGATAATGGATAATGTCTGACTATCTATCTTTCAATAAAACTTTATTAGTCTTTAACATTCACACGATATTTAAAAAAATAAGAAGAAGACTGATACATATATAAGTTACTAATAAGAATTTTTCACCAAAAACATAAAGATAATTGAAATTTATACTGAATTTCTCAATCACAATTGAAACTAAGTGGAGAATTTTTCATTATTATGAAGTTATTTCACAATAAAACAATACAATTGTCTAATGATGTCCTTCTACAATGTTTTGTTTCCACAAAATTCAAGGGCACACTATTGTATGTGAATTGACCTCAAAACATTCCACAATTTTAGTAAAGAGTGTGTCTATAACTTAGCATTAAAAAAGCATGAACATATGACCCTTTAAAATTTGATCACGAGGCAAGATACGCAGGTTCGAATCCTGCCTCGTGATCAAATTTTTTCTATTCTTTCAAAATTTCTCATTTATAAAGCATTTCAATGCTATGAAACTAAAAATTAAACATATGACCCTTAATTAAATAAAGAGGTTTTTAGTAGGTTTTTTCAAAGTTTAAATTGATTATTCATTTATACAATTGCAGGTATATTTATAGGTATTTATTCATTAAGAATTTTTGAATAAAGCATAGGCTTTATTTCAGACAATTAAGGCGGTCAACCATGGCCTATTTCATTGGACAATCCCATCATGCTGGATGTAATCCCACTTTGAATGAATAAGTAAAATAATCCCACAAAACATTGGGTGAATCCAACATGTCCTGCAATTTACAATAAGTGCAAAAGAGAAAAATTACCTTTAGTTTCATAATACATTTTGAACTCTTATCCATTGAGAAAATGGTATTGAGAAAAAAAATCCTTTTCGGGGACAAAATTTTTGGTTACATTGAAATATGTACATTATAAAAGTGAATAAATATTCTTACCAACACATATAAATATGAATGCTGGATCCAGAGCTATATTTGTAAGTCTTGAAAGATTATTGAATGTGTCTTTTTCACTCCACGCCCACACACCCACAGCTAATACAATCAATCCGAGGAACTGAAATATTATGAACACAAAACATATGAAATTTGTTGACTGTTCATGCAGTTTTTTTCTTAATTTGAGGTAAGAATGTGTATACTCGTATACTTATGGAGGAAAATATTATTCATGAGTATTTTATTTACAAATCGTGTTTACTATACACTAAATATTATCTTTAATTGTTGACATAACGCATTTCAATTCAGCCTTGAACTAAGTAAAAAGAAATAATTCAAAATGTGAATGCGAGCGTGAAGCCTTTCCAATACGAGTATAATTAACTATGGCGTTTGTAAGTACTTATCTTAAACTCACCCAGAAAAGAACATTGACTCCAAATATAACATATTTAAGACAACAGCTGACTTCGGTCGTGTCACGTCGATATTTTCTAATGCCAGGCATTTTAAAACATTCATTTACAACTTAACTAAACAGAAACTTAACTCTAAATATCTACAATAACACTATTTACGACTACATTTGATTTAACCAATTGAGATTCGACAAGTTTTTACATGGAATTATTTAAATTTAAAATAATAAAAACAAGTAGGCCAAAGACCTCAGTAACACAAAGACCGATCGAATTGTTTTGAGTGACAGAAAAACAAATGTCAGCCTGAATTCAAACTACAGACTATAAAATGAACATGATCCTACAACAGACAAAAAATAACAAATGACAGGCTAATCACTGAACAGCAGCTGGCAAACGTACAGAGTTGACAAAGGCACACGCTGTGCCCGAGAATTCGTTCAAAAATTCAAATTAAATTTTAAGCCGTTAGGATGTCTCAGACTTATAAGATATTACAACAAATAAAGTTTCATCAAAATACGTCGTTGTTATAGCGTGATAATCGAATAATAGACAAACTGGAAAAAATTAATTTGCACCCAGAATGGGATCCTCTTACACGGTATACACAGACATATATAGATAATAGAAATTGAATGATAAAGTGTATTATTTTTGATTAAGATTACTGTTTTTTTTTTGCTTTGTAGCCTAAGTACTTTTTGCAAAATATTTTTAGCTAGCATTTAGCTTTTTATATTACACCTAGACGAAAAATACTTCTGATTTTAGTACTATTTTATATATACCTAATAGAATTTTGTGGAAGATGTCGTTTAATTTGTCATTTCAACTTGCATACATTCGTAGCTAAAATGTACGGTATTTGTGCAAATGTAGGTGTCCAGCGGCATAAGGTAAAAGAATTTGCAATTGACGTTCTTCTCCAACCTTAGTAGATATCTAAATATAGCCCAACAATACATAAAATAAGAAATTCGGGTTGAATGAGTGATTTTATATTTACGAAACTGTTATTCTTTACGTTACAAAACGTCGCTTAATAGGTATTTTTTACACAAAAATTCTCTATCAATTAAACAACTAAAAAAACTGACAGTGACGAAAAATCACTGTAAGTAGATGCCTATTTACTTGTGTGTACATTCGATATTTGAAATACTCAGGTCAGTTTATTGAAAACTATAAAGAAGTGAACAAAAGTTGTTGCAAAAAAAATTATTAAAGAAGGAATTATTCAACTTTGAGCATTTATCTACTTTGAGATGGACAGAAGCGAAAGGATTTTTGTCAATGCACAGTAATAAAACATATTTGTGGATAACATAAATATTTTATTTTCTAGTTTTTACATGTTTTGCCATCTGAAGAATGTCGACCAATCCAATCAATATAGTTGCTGATTTTTGTGTACACACCTGAAAAGATAGTTTTACTTTAGCATAACTTATAATCGAGGTAATCAATTATATCCCGTATTTAATAATAAATATCTGCTATTTTATATTTTATTTTACTATTTGCTACCAACCAGGATACCGAGAATCCGCACAACCTATTCCCCAAGACACGACTCCTGTAATCAAAAGGATGTTATAAATATATTATTAAACATTTTAAAAAGGTTATTTTATTGAGGAATTTTAGAAATTCTTTATTACTATTATGATACGTACCCGCTTGTACATAATGTCCGTCTGGTTCGAAAACCAACAATGGACCACCGCTGTCACCCTGCAATATAATTAAAGTATATAATCCGAATATATCAAATTATTGGATAATTAGTTGATATGTAAATACTGTAATCATTATGAAGACCGCCTGATTATCAATGTGTCAGAATACCTAATATTTAAATATCCATATTATTGAGTAGCTGTAGTGAGTGTAAATATGACAATGTATGCAAATTTATATCCCTATTTTAACATCTATTATACAAAAGCTGAGAAATATCATTCAGGTGGGTTAAACAATGTACATATAAATAAAATTTATTTGATCGGAGTACTCAAATTAGAATTTAAATTTAATTTATTGTAGAACACGTATAAATAGATCTTAAAATAAAATAAATACGATGTTCGTCAGTTTTACTGATACGCAATTAATACGAAGTAAGTACCTAAGCTTAATAATTTAAAATGTTAAATAGGAACAACAGATCTAGTAGCTCTTAATATAATATCATACTAGCTGTGACCCGCGATTGAAACCGCGTAAGTCCGTATCCCGCAGGAATATCGGTATAAAAAGTGTGTGTTATTTCAGTTGTCCAGCTATCTACGAAGCAAAATAGTATTATTATTCACCAATAGATGTCAGGAAAAAAAACACGAATATGACATTTTCTAAAAAAAATTCCTAGCTAGATCGATGTATCGCCCCCGAAACCCCCTATATACTAAATTTCATGAAAATCGTTGGAGCCGATTCCGAGATTCCACTTGAATTCCACGAACTGAACTGGACTATTATATTCCACGTACCTGACATCCATCCTTTCCCTTAGAGAAAGCGCACATCATAGTAGGCTTAAGGTGCTGTGATAACTTCGACTTCATACATTCTTCATCGGTTAAAATTCTCAGACTTGCTTTTAATAGAACTTTTGATGACGTTTTCTCAACTCCAACTCGACCCCAGCCAACTATCGTCCCCACTCTATTTGAAAAATCTTGTCCTGAAATAATTTATGTGTATTTTCAAATTTGAATAAACATATTGTTATAAATATTTAAGATTAAAAACATGTTTAAATCGGTTTTAATTTTCTTAATATATTCCCTATGAAGCTAAATTATAATTGATGGGATACATATTTTAAACAAAGCAACTTGAAATCTAAACATATAATTATTATTATTATTAACTCATAACAGCGTAGCAATTTACACCTGAATGTTTACACATTTACTGATTGAATGTACCTGACTTAGGTAAACATATTGGCACTATAGTATCACTAAATTCAACAGGTGCGTTGAGAGTAGCAATGGCTATATCATTTTCATCTCGCACAGCCGTAGACGTGAACCGTTCGTGTATTTTAACACCTGATATATTTCTTTTCTCCACATTCTTCATGTCATCTAAGTTATCCAGTCCAATTAAGACCAACATCTCATTTATATTGTCCCTGAAATATTAAATAGGTAAAATTCAACATGATATTATATTATAGGCATCATATAGGTAGGTGAGTATGTAGAGTAGATGTGTTATAATATTTAAAAATGAATCTGATGACAACATAAATGTGAAGTAAAAGATATTGAACATCCCATATTTTCAATTATCTAGATTTAAACTATTAAGTTAAGGATTTCTATAAAAACTACATTTTCTCGTAGAACAGTTTTATTTTGTAGAATGTGCCTAATTAGTAAATACTAGACCGCGAATATCAATATTATGAAAAAAAAATATACAAAGGTGTACTGACCCTTAGATAAGATTTTATTGGTACAATTTTTTGTGATTTTATGGCACAATTGAAATCTAGGTAGGTACAATCAAATAATGATTACTATTTTTTCTGTTGGTCTGATTGTCTGTATGTCTGTTTATATGTGCGACAATCACATTAAAATTAAGCACATGTTGAACAAATTTTTAAACTACCAATACTGGGTGCAACTTAGAGCGTATATTTTATTTGAAAAAAAAAATGAGTATACATGGGTGGCTATTCATTCAAAAAACTAAATTCGCGAATGTGGGATTATATTTGTTTAAAATACAACGAAGTACCAACTTTTGTAGTCCACGCCAGCGAACCGCTGGCGGTAAACCTGTATCACCTAAATAAATTTCTGTATATTTTGTGAGTAGTTTGTATAATTTTACTACTTATATGTCTAGCTCCATTAAAACCTTGGCCTACAAATATATCATGTTACAAACAATAGTTATACTCATGGAAATTCTGTTTATTTATAGGTCATGAAGTTGCTCAATATAATATAGCATACGTAAGTAACAAAGCATTGTAACATGGAAATTTTTGAAACATTGTCGACATTGCTTGTACAATTTGATCTTATTATACATACAATGTAACTAGGTGCTTATTTGTATAAATCGGTTATTTAAAAATATGAAGTCACATCATGTATCTTATGTTATTAAATATTAATTATAAAAAATAAAAAATGTAAAAGATAGCATGAAAGTACGGTCTATGTGTTCTCTTGTAGTTATATAAAATTTTGAATGATTTAATACGTCTTATTTAGAATGCGTTACATGGTTTTGATCGAATATATTTTTTTCTTTTTATTTTTAAGCATATAGGTATTTATTTTTAGGTCATTTATACCATTAGATACCAATGGTTCTCTACCTCTCTGGAACAAAATTAAAATCAACTCATATTCACTTTTTATCTAATCTTGAAAAAAAAAACGGTTGTTTATGATATTGTCTCTCACCACTTAAAACAGTGTCCTGCACTAAGCACATGTTTGTCTGTGATCATGGCCCCTCCACAGTGCATGCGGTTATTCTTCAAAATGGCCACAGTCCATGGATAAGAGTGGGGTTCCGCCCTTCGCCCTCCGACTATCCTCATCGACACTATCGTGTCAGCTGGCCTACCACAATCTAATAAACTATTTATTAAAAATCATATGAATGTATATAAATTGTATTCTTAACTAATATTAAAAAAAACAAATAAATTCATGCAAATTATGGCGGTGTTCTGACCGCTCACGAAACAAAAAAAATCTAAGGTATAATTATTTATATTAATCCCAACACTTTTCACAAAGATTTTAAATTCAGAATCCATAATTATCCTGACTATTAGTTCAAACCATTCGTAAAAACCATTATAAAATTAATAATAATATCAATAAGTGAAACTCGACACTTCTTTCTGCCCTTTATTTTAACCAAAAGAACAATATGAAACATGTTGTCTTCAATAATAATCATTCGGTTTTGTAGTCTATAGGTAACTATTTTTTATTTGGACCTTTTTTCATTACTTACTCTATAAATATGAACATGTATATACCAATTCCAATTAGTACAATAAAGACCTTTTGTATATAAAACACCGTAAATTTTTTTAATAATAACCGTTTAACTATTTAAAACAATATTCTCATGGACGATTTAAAATTAAAGTCTAAAATAAACTAAGTACCCAATAGCACAGAAATTGTCACTTACGACAATCGAGTCCAGATATATGCACCACCTAAACATAAAAACCGTTGTACTTAAAGACTTTAAAAATTCAAAATCTAAACTAGGCTCTGCTTTACATACCTTATTCACGACAAGAAATACTATAAAACACAACATTGCCCAGTTATTCACACAATATTTAGACATTACTAGGTTCTGACACAGGACTGTTTTCTAGCACTGACAGTTGCTTATTTGTGCTCGGAACGCTTCAGCCAAAGAAATTATTCACGCGATAATGTCCTTGTAAATTTAATACGCTGGACGCTGTAAAATTTATTACAGCCTATCGCATCTTTGTAATCATATGCACATACCTACATCTATTTAAAAACAGGGCATATCTGCAAAATTTCATACACCAAAATAAAACAGCAAAATTATTTTACCGTTTATTATAACTGCATAAATAAAATGTGAAAATCGATTATATATTTTACAAATACAACATCTGTTGGAATTTTCTTATCGTCTCATTTCACGGTATGAGCAAGCATAACAGAGATTTATTCTTACACTTAATTACTAGAAAACAAATGTGCGTTTTCGAATAAAAATAAATTAAGCTTAAAATAACAAATGATTTAACACTAAAATTTAATTGAATGAAAATAAGAAAAAAAGACTTCATTTATAAAAAGCCTTAATCTGGCTCATAAATCAAGAGTACGACATTAATTTTCATACGTATTAATACTTAAGCATGTACTTATTAGTAATTTAACAAGCGTTACCAGATAAGTAATTATGAGTACATTAATTTACACGTGTAAAGTAAGATTAAGTATACATCCTACAATTTAATATATTATATACAGTACAAATCAACGTGTCCCTAAAATGTTTGTTGATCAATATATATCTAATATAAGGATTACGTTTTAGATTTATTCTTTATATACAATACATTCCGTCTTTGGTTTGCTGTTTAATCCATGAAACATATTTTGAGACGATGGTGTATACTCCTGAAAAAACAAATATAGTATTAGTTACACGAATATAACAAAATATAATACGTGTAAAATAAAAATCCATAAAATGTATCAGAAATACCTGGATAATCTGGTTTCGCACAATCTATTCCCCAAGACACAATACCTTTAATTCAATAAGCATTAATTATAAACAATTTAAAATCTCAATATGTCCTCACGTTGAGAAATTGATTTCTTACCTACGTGATACCATTTCTTATTATGAGTTTTGCTGTGCGTTGAAAATAAGGGACCACCGCTATCACCCTGAAAAAATATAATATAATAAGTCATACTTTTTAAATTGACAGAATTAATCAAATTTTAGTAGGACCACACGGCAGACACGAGCTTTCAAATTAAAAAAGTATTCAAATGAAATACAGTCCAATTGAGAGCCTTTTTTTAATCGAGAGTGTGAATTATAAAGCGACGTTCTTAAAAACGGCAGAGGTTCTCAATTCGACTATATTTTTATTTTTCGATCGACTTAAACAAACACACGAATATATATCCAGCTTACTTGACATGCGTCCTTTCCTAAACTGTAAGCACACATCATAGTATCCTTTACTAGATTATCCTTATAAATGGCGGATTTACTGCACTTTTCACCATCAACCAATTTGACTTTGGTTTCTAACAAATATCGTGATGACGTCAATGCCCCTTGTCTGGTTTTCCCCCAACCCGCTACAGTCAAGGGCGTATTTTTAAAGTCCAAATCTAAAAAATAAGACCTTTTTAGTGTAGACCTTCCTATTGATAATTTATTTAAAGCATACAAATCACAAGTTAATATTAATAAATCTATTCATTCATCATCATTCATTCAATGACATGTATTACCTTCAGAAGGCAAACAAATCGGTCTGACTTTCTCTGAAAACTTCAACTTTTTCTCCAAGGTAAGAACAGCAATATCATTTATATCCCGAACTGCATTAGAAGTGAATACGGGGTGTTTTACTCCATTCTTTAATCTAAGCGTACTAAAAGAGGAGCCTAGGCGGTCATGCATACCAATGTTGACTGTTAAATCGTGGAAGCTAACCCTAAAAATAAAATGAATAACAAAATGATTATAAAGTAATTTGTCCGACAAGGATTAGTAGTCTAATGTTTATGCAAACACACACGTTGCAAACCAAAACTTATTTAACTTAACCGTTAAAAACCAAGTAAAAGTTATGTATAACTTCGAAACATAGAGAAGCAGATTTACCAGTATTTTGTACAATTGCTTTGAGCCCATATTATGATAACATTCCACGGATTTGTAAATATTAACAGCTTACCCAAATGTAATACAATGTCCGGCAGTCAATATGTGTTGATTGGTAATGATAGCTCCTCCACAATGCAGTTTTGGCCCCAACATGAGAGATACCAGCCAGGGATATTGATGTGGTTGTACAGTTGTACCACCGACAATCCGCCGATTTTTCCCTGCTATTCCGCACTCTACAATAAGTAATCAATTTAATATATTGTATAGAAACTATACTCGTACTCCTCAGAATTACACAATATTTAGACATTTGTATTAAATAAGCTGTAGCATAACATCTTTGTAAACCTTTGTATTAGTTAATTCATACATAGTATCACAAAATTTTAATCTTACCACATGAACGGTTGACTTTGGAAGCGCTATCTGAAAGCGATATCTGGAAAGAAATATCGATAAATATCCAAGAAATAAGAATATTATAAAACCTTCATCCGCACGCCGCATCAATGAAATGAATTGTACAAATAATATTAACTTACAGTTCCTAATGTTAGGTAAATAACAATACATAAATACTTCATTTTATACAAGTACAGAATTTTACTTTGTGTATCGAAACAAACAACGTCATAGCTATTACCATCAACTGAAAGTTTGCGCAATAAAATGGCCAGTAAGAAAACTTAATTAAAATAGTTATTAAAATCACTCGTGCGTCAATTAATTTTACTACTACGAAAAATAGATACATTCTAAAAATAAACCTTGAAACTGTTTGTTTCAATTATTCATTGGTCCAAAACATCGTCTGGTATCGCTTAGATTACAATAGCATAATTAACATACAAAGGGGATCATCGTCATTTTATTTTAATAGTTCAATTTTCACAATACTAATTCGTGAGTTACAGGCAATTAGAAAAAAATATAGAAATATACTGAAACATAAAATGGTTATTTTCCATAACTACATCAAAATCTGTTTTTCTCTGTAAAGATGATAATAATATGTGAAAATAGTCTCAAAAAAGAAAGCATACATGAAATTACTAATATCGGCTACTCCATATTACTCTCTCCGCTGGTAACCGTGGTGGATTTTTATATTTTTAACTAGCAATTCGACCAACTACACGCGTGGCATATTTCCTCTCGATAAGAACCTCCCTTGTGCCTTAAAAAATTAAAAAAAAAATTACTCAACTGGTCGAATCGTTATCGAATTTTACGTTTAGCAAAACATTTGGCGATTAATTTTTATGTATATTAAAAAGTAAAGATTTAGGAACTTAGGCACAGAAGGAATAGATCTTTTTAATTGTAGTTGCTTGTATAACCAGCTAAAATTAACCTGTTTCTTACCAACAAATATAATACATTTGTGATAACTGTCTATTCCAGGCATAATTTGTAATAATTAATACCTAGTTAGGCTTTACATAAAGAATATTTGCATTCGTAATTAATTATTGGTACTTAATACAGCCGTTAGTCATACTTACTACCAAAGTTACGTAGGGAATTGGGCAATTTTTAATTTGTCAGAATCCATTAATTCACTATGAGCCACTCCTGAAATATTCTTTATTAGAGAATCGTCTTATACTATTGTGTACCAGTATGTGATAAGGAATCAGTTAAGTATTACTAAAATGGCTGGTTTAAGTGAAAACAAATGTGATAATGAAA
This sequence comes from Zerene cesonia, assembly GCF_012273895.1. Classification (NCBI taxonomy): domain Eukaryota; kingdom Metazoa; phylum Arthropoda; class Insecta; order Lepidoptera; family Pieridae; genus Zerene; species Zerene cesonia. The sequence goes on along the minus strand of NC_052104.1, from coordinate 6,659,028 downwards.
ATATTAATAATAAATTAAACAGCGAATATATAACAAGTAAAGATATAGGAACAGACTATAATTACAAACATGAAATCGTGTGGCATAATATAGTATTTTTCTCAGTGTTACATTTCTTTGGTTTATGGGGAGCTTATATATTTTTTTCTGGTGGAATTTGCTTTAAAACATACGTATGGTGTAAGTAAAATTTTCCAAATTTACATTTCTTACTCAAATATAAACATGACTACTAAACTAAAAACTGTAAATAATATCAATAATTTATAATGATTCGTTCTTCAATTTTCAGTCCTTATCGTTATGACAATGCTTGGCTTCGGCATAACAGCTGGAGCCCACAGACTTTTTACTCATAAATGTTACAAGGCGACAACAGCTCTAAAAGTGTTCCTCATATTAATGCAGACCGCATCGGGTCAAGTAAGTATATTTATTTTTATCAACAACCTTATAAAGATAGTTAATATAACACAAGATGCTATGTTATTTAGGACATTAAGCGCATTTGATGTAGCCACCACTTAAATAGTTGTTAAAGTGTATTTTTTCATATGGTGGTCTTCACACAACAAATAGCTAGCTTTCAAATAGCTATCTATCTCTAAATATTAAAAACTTACTTGTTTAGATATTATAATAAATTATTAATTAGTATATATTTATAGCAACATGTCACAGAGTAAATTACACATCAGACATAAGACATCATCACAGTAAACTATGTTTATCATTCTAGAATTCCCTTTTCGTGTGGATCCGTGACCATCGCCTCCATCACCGGTTCTCAGACACGGACGGCGACCCTCACAATTCGAAAAGGGGCTTCTTCTTCTCTCATGTAGGCTGGTTACTGACTAAGAAACACCCATACGTAAAGGAATTAGGGAAACGGATCGACATGAGCGACATAAAAGCTGACGAGCTCATTATGCTTCAGAAAAAGTAAGTATTAGTGTTTTTTAATCAATAAAGCATCATTAAGATAATTCGGGGTTCGAGACCAGGCGAGCGTCCAGGAAGTAAATTGATTTTCCAATTTATCTACACATGTGGATAACATCAACACTGCTCGAAACGGTGAACGATAACATCGTGAGGAAACCGGCATGTGTGAGAATCAAAAATTCCACGACATGTGACATCAGCCAACCCGCACTTGGCCTGCGTGGTAGATTATGGCCTAAACCCTCATAGGAGGCCTGTGTCCCAGTGGGAACATATATATGGGCTGATGATGATGAAAGTATCATTGTTCTATAGACTTATTTACTATCGAATTAATATACTTCCTTTCTCCTACTAATACTGCGCTTTAATATCGGTTCATCCATTCGGAAGCTACGATGTCATAGACAGACACACACATCAAGCTTATAACTGAGTCGAAGCCGGGTCGAGAGTAAAAAACGGAGCAACATATGTTCAACTAGCTGCGCCCCGCGGTACCACCCGCGTAAGTCCGTATCTCGTAGGAATATCGAGATAAACAGTTGCCTATATGTTATTCCAATTGTCCAGCTATCTACGTACCAAATTTCATTGCAATCGGTTCAGTAGTTTTTGCGTGAAAGAGCAACAAACACACACACATCCTCACAAACTTTCGCATTTATAATATGGGATAGGTAGGATTAGTAGGATTAATAATTACATTTTATCTTCACGTTCGATATAACAATAATGATTAATTGTAAAAAAGTAAAGGACCTAAAATGTAGAAACAGAAAGCAACAAAAAATAAGGTGCAACATGTTTTGTATCCCGTCTAATTAATTGTATGAATAATTGATTTTGACCCCTTAATAGCGGAAAACACAAATAGACCGTTTTTAATATAAACTTTTCTAGAAACGTTACAGTATCACATGTACTAATAATTGTTATGTTAATTGATCAACTAACATCGATTTCATTAGCTATAACAACAGCGAATCTTCTTTTTACAGGTATTATCCCTACATATTCGTTGTCACTTCCCTGCTGGTTCCAGTAGGTGTACCATATTACTTCTTCGGGGAACCTTTTGTAACTTCGCTGCTAGTATGCTTTTTCGCGCGTTATGTGATACAACTTAACGGCACTTGGCTTGTCAATAGTGCTGCACATCTATATGGCACGAGGCCGTATGACAAGTATGTGGAATACGTTTTACGCTTCACTAACCTTTCTTTGTGTACACAATGTTTTGCTAACAATGTAAAGATCGCGGCACCATTATTTTAAAATGTCGTAAGTACGGCTAATCGGTATAAAGGATGTGTTTTAAATACCGTATGAAAATGTTGATGCATTTTGAATCTAGAAAGTGATGAATTTGAGCTTTAATTTTAGATAAACTACTTCAGTTACATGGATGGAGAAGTTCGAGAGTAGATAAGAAAAAATAAAAAGTAGAGAATGTGTCACAAACAATAAAATAATTAAGCATCACTATTTTATTATCTACTAGCTGCGCCTCGCGGTTTCACCCTCGTAAGTTCGTATCCCGTGGGAATATCGGAATAAAAAGTTGCCTGTATGTTATTCCAGTTGTCCAGCTGTCTACGTACCAAATTTCATTGCAATCGGTTCAGCAGTTTTTGCGTGAAAGAGCAACAAACGCACACACATCCTTACAAACTTTCGCAGTAGGATTTCTCATAGTCCATCACTACCCTTATGTAACTGGCCTCCTTATTATATTGTATGTTCTAATATTACAATATGTTTATAAAATACAGTACTGATTTCATAGAGATAATTTTTATTCTCTCATTTTGCAGAAAACTTCAACCAGTTGAGTCATGGTTCGTGTCTTTATTCTCGTATGGTGAAGGCTGGCACAACTACCACCACGCCTTCCCTTGGGATTATAAAGCAGCTGAACTACCTACATTTATCAACCCATCGACCGCATTTATAGATTTATGTGCTAAGCTTGGCTTAGCTTACGATCTCAAGACAGCGTCTCATGAAATGGTAAGTATAACCTATATATAACCTATATAGTATTGTATTACGTTATCTGTGGTATAACTAAGACAAAGAAAAAAAAAGGGATGAATTTGAATTTTTACAAAATATTTTATGAATTAATCTGTAGCATATTCTAAATTTATGCTTTGTTGCTAGACTATCACGCCTGTAGTGTTCACAAAACGTTCTCTGTCTGAATATTTTCGGGATAAAATTAATAATCTACATTGAAATTGTATAACAGGTCGTAAATCGCATCATGAGCTCAGGCGATGGTACCCACTTCGACCTCGGCAATGACGAGGCCAAGTCCGCAGTGACAGCGACTGGTATAGTCCACCCACTGAACATTACATACAACGTCACATACCCTCCTCCCAACACTGCACTTAGTGAGGAGGGATTACCGCTTTGTGAGAGAGAAGCGCTTCAACAAACAACATTTCAAAGGAGATCCGCGAAGGCCTGAACTCAGAGCATTTGTTTCTAGGTTAAGTCAAATGACAATTATTTTACTCTGAATACTTTAATGAATGAATAAAAAATTTTAAATTTTATACGTTTCTGTGATATTCTTCCCAATATTAAAATGAGAAAATGAAAATGTGTTTATTTCTTTATTTGTTTGTTTGTCTTTTTCACTTCATTGTGGAGCGATTTTATTATATAAGTACTTGTCTGGAAATAGTTACAATATAACAGTTTTTACCTGGGTATAGTATTATGCTATCTCTACCTCGATGAAGCATTTTATCCCATGCAAATATTAAATATGCACTTCCATTTCTTAAATTATATCCATTATGACTAATGTACAACATTTTAGAGAAAATAAATAAAGTATTAAAAAATATTGCTCTCGCTTTATTTTAAATAATGAACAATTCTAATACAGTTTACACACACATACAATCTCCTTGTGTATTTTGAAAAATGAACGACCTGTGATCGTTTATTTTTGTATAAATTGACGGTTCTGAGCTATTGGAAGCCGAAGACAACACCCCTATCAGTCGGAACGGTCTGACGTGTGGGAGACCGCGACGGCGCGTCATCACTGCTGCACCTACATCTTCCTAAAAAATGCGTGACGCAATAAGAATATTTGTATAGTTAAATAGGAAACTAACAAATAATCAATTTAATTTTCTAAAAGGTGGAAGCTGTAAAATCTTTTAACTATTCTAAAGTTTACTCCAACTAAAATTTAAAGTAAAAAACTGAATATCCAAGGGACAACTATCCTAACCTAACCTAACACACTCAATAAAAATAACCTATAGAGAAACAGATGTAAAATGCATCTTCTCCGTATAGTAATGTTGAAGTATCTCTATGTCTAAAAATATAAAGGTACTCACATCAAACAATGTTACATAGGAAGGTCCAGTTGGTCCTACACAGCCTTTATCCACAGTATAATTAGCTTGATAGGAACAAGTCGATCCGTCTACTAAAGAAAATATAGTAGCTCGCGCGATACATTGGGATCCTACATCGTTATTAGGTAATGTTGATACAATTGCTGTTCTTCTTATATAGTCTCTCCCTAGGAAAATAAGGTCTCAAGCTCAGCTCATAATATCGTGCTTTTCTATTAGCGAAAGTATGACAATATAAAACATCTATGATCAAACTAAATCATTAACTAGACAATGCTTCTCGAATGGAGCGTTAATAGTTTAATCATTTTATTTTAAGCTTAATAAACAAAATTTTAAGTGATTAGTTATTTACATTAGCAAATTAATTGCTAATCCTTTTCTTTCCCATAATAGCATCCATACTCGCTATATAAAATTAATTTATAATTTCATTAAAATAAATGAGATACGTGGGAAATCGGACAGTAGGATCTCGGGCTATGATAGGTGATACAATTTACGAACAAAAATAAAGAGAGACAAATATACATACAATTCAAAGGTAAACAAATCGGCGATATGTATTGATTAAAAGAAACTTCATTAGCAAGTCTCAATAAAGCCAAGTCGCTATCTCCACCACTGGGTGTATATCCACTAGGAATCCTAATTGCTTCCACACTATAATTTAATCCATTATTGTTACAGAAGTTGTTGGATCCTATCTGTACGAATGCCATGGACGGTGATAAACTGAAAGATAGGACAAGTTTTTAAGATTTAACATGATAAATACATAGTACCGTATACAGTATAGCAATATCATTTCATCATTAAAACTTACGCATATACCCTAGATGCAGCTGTTAAAACGTGTCTATTGGATATTAAAGTTCCAGGTATAATCGAATCATTGGCATGGATAAACACCAACCACGGCATCGGGTTAGGCGGAATAGGGTCTACTCCTCTGATTTTATCTAACAGACTATAACGACCACTGTTTACAATTCCACATCCTATAATAAAATACGTAATTCATAAAAGTTCATAACCAAAAAGTAATTATCAATATTAATATTATATAAGTATAAACATCAATAAAGAGATACGTACGACATAAGCAAGACGGTCGCAATCCTAAATAACTCAATAAGTTACTGAAAAGTAAACAGTGCTGAAAATAAAACATCACACTTTTTTAATTGCTGTCAACAATTGAATTGAGTGTACGTATTTAATGAAAAGAAAATGTCTTACCGAAAACTGTATAAAATAACACAAACAAAACAACGATAAAATATGCATGATAACAATAACGCTTCCCGGAATATATTGGACTGTATTAACTATTCTTAAAATATAGGCAAGGTATTTAAACAAAAAAGTCAATTTTAAATAATATGCGGGCTCTTTAATTACATGATAATGACAATATTGATCACGTAAGAATATTTCGGATAAATGGATTTTAACATGATTAGGAATACGGGTGAGAAAACATATATTAATAGCATACAACATTGGAGATGATTTATTTGAAGCGAACATATGCAATGTATACATGAATTGCTATTGAACAACAAATTTCGTATCATGAAAAGTTTTAGCAAATTTGCTTACAACCAAAAATGCGCGATATAAAAGGTTTTGAATAACTTTTGTCTCAAAATAATGATAGGCGATTTAGCTATGTGCTATATTAGCTATTTTCTGTATTTTTTTGATTAACCTGAACTCAAAAGAAAGATTAACTTCTAGCCAACTTCATATATATTGCATTTAAAAACTACGCTTAGTAAATCTCCATAAAATACTGTTTTAATCTCTACAGAAACAACCGCGACGCGCGTGATGTTTGATCCAATGCAGATACTTCGTAACTCTAGTGTATACACCCGGATATCCCTTCCTTCCACATCCAATGCCCCACGAAACGATTCCTAAAAACAGTTAGTATATAGTATACAAAAGGAGTGTCGTTAACATATCTAAAAATACATTAAATAGAAAATGACCAGTTACCTAATAACTCGTATTGTTTATCCTTTCTCTCGGCTGACAAGGGACCGCCGCTATCACCCTGTAAATATATATAATTAAGCGTTTATTATAAAATTGTATGTATACGAAAAAGATTTCAAAAAACTGCTAATTCGAAATTATTAGAGAGAAGACATGACCCGTTCGTACTTTCAAAGAAAATGTGGGTATAGCACTTTGCGTACCTCCTATGAACCATTCAAATAGAGATTTAATAAAAGTACTTATACAAATATTTGATATGAGAAAACATTTGAATGGTACCATACCATAATAATCATAAATATCATTCAATCAAGTCCGTCGCATTGAGTAACTTATTATTTCGCTTACTTACTATTATTTCGCAGTAAAATAAATTTATTTAATCATAACAATAATTTTTCATTACTTATTTACTTTAAATTTCATAGCGTGAAAATAAAAACAAAAAAAAAACAAACCTATTCAAACTTAATTTTTACCTGGCACGTATCTCGCTTTCCTTCACTAGGATATCCTGCACAAAGCATCTTATCACTTATCATAGCGCTCTCATATTTCGTATTTCTACACTCCTCATTGCTTAAAACTGGCAATTCAACTTCTAGCAAACTACAAGAGTGGTTCTGTTGTTCTCCCAGCGATCCCCAACCAGCAGCTATGGCCTTTACACCAATATATTCGTTATCTGTTAAAAATAAACGAAATAACAAATTGCATAATACAGTATTTTGTTTAGAGTAGGTAATATGACGGAGTGGCTGATATTGAACCCAAATAATGTATTATACTAAATTATAAAAAAAATACATGCATATAATTTATTGAATTAATCTATATTAAAGGTTGAAGAGTTCGTTTGTATAAAGGTGTGAATTTCAGAAACAAGTGGACCGATTTCGAAACCTTTTCTTTAGTGCAACGAGCAAGTGTATATGAGCCTGAGTGCTATATGCTATAAGTATGTGTACCATCGACAAAGTCGGGGCGACCAACTTGTATTAGCTTTTCTTACTTGCGGATGAAGAAAGCGGTAGATTACTAAACACTATTTGAGTGGTATGTTCATACTTCTTTTTTTTTTTTCTTAAAACCTTAAACAGGGGTTATCCAGAATTTGCTAAATTGGCTATTAATTTCATGCGCAATTTTAAATTCGAAAAATGTACCAGTTAGGAATTAATAATCATTATCCTGGACACTTGGTTGACTTATATGTTAGGCATATATATTTTTTGTAAATATAAGAATAAATGAGCTTAAGTATTTATCATATTATGTAATTTTAATTATGCTCCAACATCACTCTTATCACGAATTTTTACAACCTATTCTGTCCTTGCTCTGGTTTATATTGGGTCTCTAAGAAAAAAAGTAGGTGCTACTGTTAATTATTGTTTTTCCTCATCTGAATTTGTTCTAGAAATAAAAGATTTATATTTTGTTTTATAGACAATCTCTTAAAATTATTTTATGGTTATATGGCAATAGGTATAATATTCTCTTCTATATCAGGTGGCCCACCTGACCCTTTGTTTGCTCTGGCATAAAAAAACCTGCTATAATAAAATTAGAAATAATATCACAAAATTTACATATATCAATTTCCTATACTAAAAACTATGAACTATGTACTTAAAATTAGGAATAAGTAAAATTTCAAAAAATTACAGGACATACCATCATTATGCGGCAAGCAGATTGGCTTAACAGTATCTGTTATTTCTACTCGCTCGTTTAACTTCAAGAGAGCAATATCATCTCTGAAGTCAACATAACTAAAGTTTTGAGCTCGGATGTTAACCACATAACGTGTTATTGGCCGGTGAGTATTATTGCAACGGTTATGCTCCCCAAGGGTCACCTTCATCATAAACCACATGAGGCTAAAACGATAAAAATAACAAGTATAACTCACGCCAATAAAGTATAGAATCAAAAGCTGCGAAACGCAAATTAACTGAATTATTAACACATTCGTAAAAAAAACGACGAGTTAACCATTTTACATTGAAAATCTATGTTATAAATTATTCACAAAACTATAGTACAATTAATCAGCTTCTTTAAAACCAGTTTTATCAAACAAATAAAACAAGTAAAATTTTTAAGAGCAGCATATATTCGAGACCAGACATAATAGTTAAAATAAATAAAGAGTAACTAACCTTTTTACACAATGGGCAGCAGTCATCACATATCGATCGTTAATGAGCATCCCTCCACAGTAGAACTTGTTGAAATACGTCAATCTGACTACCCAAGGGAACTCATTGACTGCTGACTCTACTCCGCCAACGATTCGAGAAGCTTCATTACGTTCACCACAGCCTAAAATGCGTTATAATTGATGTTATACACGATTATATGACACAAATAGATATCATAAATTTCAAGAATCATATATATTATAGGTAATTGTAAAATAAAAATCATATAATTAATAGATCATTGTAGATACGAAATGAAATAAAAGAAAAACAAGTTTTATAAACCTAATAAAAATATATATATGTAAATGACACATCTTTTAGATTAGTCACAGTTGCAGTAAGTAACATAAAAATAATAAAAAAAAACATGAAACGCTTCTAAAACCGAGGCGAATCATGTCAAATCTAACGTGAAAGGTGTGAAAGTAAATTGATTCGTCGAACTTGTAAATCATTAGGACATTAAAAATCTGCTAGGTCACGGTCCGTGCATTTCATATTGTGATAAGTGATAGCCCTGAGTATATAAGAGGTAACTAGTACAAATGTTTCAATATATTGAAAGTTGGTGTAAGAAGAGGTTGGTTGTATCACAGATAATATAACAGTATGCGTTGAATTAATGTAATATCTGCTATGGTTATTAGATATACATATGTATAATACTAGTTTATGCCAGTAATTTCTGTGAAAATGTTTCTTCAACGTCGTTCGAGAATTATACAAGTACCTTAAGTTAGCTAAGTATTTCCCTATCATAGGGTCGAATGTTATTAAGTACATTTAATATACTCTACATTGGTAAATATGGATTTGTAGTTCAATATATAGACAAAGTTTAAATTATCTTTTTTCCTATTTTATTATTTGAGGGTACTACGTTAGCATATAAATATGTTTTATACTTACGGCAGTTACATTTGTGCAGCTCATCTTCATAAATCGATTCATCTATTCCAGCAGTAGTTGGTTCTGTACTCGTGACATTAGCTTCATCACCCTATGATTTAAATAAGCTTTATAAAAATAACTAAAAACTTATATATAAAACTCCTGTGTCACAATTTTAGTTACCGATTCTTATGAAATTTTATTTGCATATTGGGTATGTCTCAGAATCGGCAACAACATCTATTTTTCATACTCCTTAATGATAAGAGTAAGGCAGAACAGCATTTTCCGGGTCAGCTAATTTTAATTTAAAATCACTGATAATAAAAATTACTGCATCGAATATAGTTTTAGATATTTGAAAATGTACACAAAAAGTGGCATTAACGAATATTGTATCATTTCATCCCACTATTCATGTAATTATTAAAAAAAATAACCCTTAAAATGCCAGAAGGAGACATAATTTAATTACGACAACACGGCAAGTAAAGATACTGAATGCAAAAAAAAAATGCTAAAATCCATTCACCAGTAAAACACAATCAAATATACTTGATTTGAGAACCTCCTCCCTTTTTGGAAATCGGTAAAAATTTAAATGCTTTATAAATTAAAGATTTTTAAAAAATATTTTTTTAAGAAAGTTAGGTACTGCAAATCAAAATTAATAAAAATGTCAAGTTCATTAATGAATAACAAGCAATTTATCAAACATTTCTGTATATTAATCTCAGAACACTTTATCTTAACAGAAAAAATTAAAATCTTTGATACAAATAACACCAAAACACTTACCATTACACCAAAACACACGATTAAAAGTATCACAATATTTGCCTCCCACATTGTTTACTTAAAAAAATATATAATAAGGTAAAACCAAACTTTGACCTTTCGCAATCAAATCAGGATAGAAGTCCCCTTCTTGGGAGGCTTCTCACAAGAATGAGGGCATTGCTCCTCCAACCACAACATAAAGCTAGGCATCTAGTCTATTATTAGATAGCCTATACTGTTTACGTCTCTTCCTCTGCCCTTAGAACCGGTACTAAATATTACAAATGTCAACATTTTAGTCAGAAAGAACTTAAATTTTAGGCTCGTTCTTATAAGATGAATGTATAGCTATATATTTTCAATCATATTATTTGGCTTAAGTTTTTACAAAATGCAGAGGTTAATATTGTAAGTTTGTTGTGTTCAACTTTTTACTTATATTAACCAATTGAAAATGAAGGTATGTTAATAAATAAAATTCAACGGACGAAATAAACTAATGCGCGTACCTAAAATCATTAAAGGCGTGAATTTATTGAATTATAGCTGTTTGACTTCGACATTATAAAAACCCTTTTTTGTACCCCAAAAAAACAAACATATAATTTAGAATGTCCCAAGTTTTATGGCAAAGGTTAAACCGAAATCCTAAATCACTATGAAATATAGCACACAATCAACATATATATTGACGTGTAATAAAATATGGGTTTAAAGGGATATAATAAAACGAAATGATAATGTATTCACATTTTATTAGTGATGCACTTTTGCAATGTGCAATTAAGCGAGGTTTAATTTATAACTCCTAAAATCTTGACTGCATTTTTTTTTATTTTAATCAATAGTCGCAGTAACAGGCGTCGTCAGTATTGTCTTTAATCCAGTCCAAATAATGCGTCACTCTTGTATAAACTCCGGGAAAGCCTTTTCGGGCGCAGCCATACCCCCATGATACAATACCTGCGAAATCAAAGAGATTTTTTATTTCAATTCATATTTTTTAACGAAAAAAGTACAAATTCCAAAGGAAACCTATGAAAAATATTAATTGAATTTTAAAATTTCACATTTACCGATAAGTTCATATGCGTGATCTTTATTTTCTGCAATCAACGGCCCTCCGCTATCGCCCTGAAATATAAATAAATATTAAGAAAGTATATATGAAGTTACCTAATACACTACAACTAAGCACCGGATTATATTCAAATACATGGGAGTTATGACTTACGCGATCATTCAGTCAAAACAGGGTAAGATAATTTTAATTTACGATTATATAATTCTTATTATTATTTACAGTGCGCATCTTCTGAGCTTCTGATTATTTACTATTGATTCTATAACAAGCCGCTGTATACGACCTTAAAGAATTTATATCACTACGATATAATTATTTAGTAAATATACTAACTGTACAGGCATCCTTATGAGCAGTAGCTGGAAAACCAGCACACATCATAACGTCCTTAATCTTCGTCTTATTGTAGCTGGTACTCTTGCATTCCTCATTGCTGAGGACAGGCAGTTGTGCTTCAAGAAGTGAGCAAGACCAATTGCCTGTTTCTCCCATCGCTCCCCATCCAGCAACTGTTGCTTGTGTACCAGTGTATGTCTCCGATTTGCCTAGCAAAATGGAAGTCAAATTAAGTAATTATTATGGACATTCCATTATTGCAGCTAATCATACGAAGTAAAAGTCATAAAAGCTATAATATGTCATTGACCTCAAGAGGATTGTACACAGTAATACAGAAAGAAGTGGCGTGAAATGGTAGCATATTACTGCGCTTCGGTGTTTCGTGGGGTGAGTAGGGGAGCCGGAGGTCCACATCTCTTTCCCCACTATTCCTAGCATATCTTTACTCCCGTCGTGAAGCGTCGTCGTTTGCAGCGGCCTTATCTCTACAAAAGTTCATGAACGGTAGGCTTCGCTTACCAGCATGTGAACTACCAGCTCAGTTGCCCGCTATTACATATGCGCTATTACATGCTAAAGTAAAGGCTAAGGATATTTTTGACTTTTTGGATTTTTAATCGTGTAAGCTAAAGCACCATTAACGCACAAAAAACGGATAAGAACTGCTAGTTTACAATACTTATATCATTTAAATGTTACGATTTATAACTATTGAACATTGTTTAAAGTTTATGATTTTACATAATAACTGTAAGTTATGTATGAGGCAAATATTTATAAGAGAAATACTATGAAATAAAAAACTTGATTAACATAACATTATTTGAAATAGCGATAAAAATATGCTTGGGTAAAAATAAAAAAAAATCGCCCAGATACGAGCCGGTCTCGCGCACCTAGGTGCGCACATAATGACATGATATTTCTAGAAATGTTTGCTTTTCGCAATTTTCTTTTATCTGTGTTGTAAAATTTAAAAAAATTAAATTTATTAAATTATTAAATTATTAAAATTAAATTATTAATTATTATTTATTAAATAATTAAAATTCGTTCAAGATTTTTTTGATAGTACTCTTGTTTTCTTTCCTAGCGAGGGTAAAAAATTTGCAATATAAACGGCCGTATCTTTAGAAGTTTGAATAATTTCTGATTGATCACGAGAAAAAGGGTCTTGACAAACAGGCAGACGGATAAAAAACTGATTCCATATTTTCCTTTGGATATCTCGAAAGGGAAATTAACGTGCTTGTGAATTACGCACATGATTTTTATACTTAGGTAGATGTTCGATGTAGGTACTTTGTTAAGTTGTAAATTTGCATTTTGACGATTGATCCTTAAAACGTGTTTACAAGAGATCAAGTAACATTATTACTTATATTATTGTCAAAGATATCATGTGTGCATTTTAAGCAGGACAAAACAGACATTTTTTTATTCAGATATCTTACACGGATAACACACAAAATAATTAATTGAAAACCTAATTTTATGCAAATATTTTATTTCTTTTCTACTATAATTCTATGTCCTTTCTCGTGACTCAGTCTATCTTTGCGCGAAATTTCTTCCAAATCGGTTCAGTGATTTAGACGTGAAGAAGAGGCAGACAGATAGACAGAGTTACTTCCGTAACCATAGATTAAGGTAATAAATTTCTTGTTCCTAATGGTCTCCGTATATATTTTGTTTTATACAATTGATTAGAAAAACTTCCGAAAATAGAATCTGTGGCCTCGAATAGCATGAAATAAAAAACCTATTATCTGTCTGTCTTCTGTCTATTATCTTCTGTTTTTGTCTCTTGAAAATAATAAACTTTGTATTCTTAATTACAAGCTTTGCGACAGAATAGTGTTTTGCAAACAATGTCACATTGGTGAAATAGAAGCGTGTACGTAATCCGTACAATTGTCCACTCACTTTCCATAGGCGGTATGCAGACAGGCCTGATAGCGTGCGTGTACTCCACAGGCTCACTCAACCTCAGCAGAGTTATATCATTCGACAGTTCGGTAAGTGTGAAGTTGTGAGCAATTATCTTAACGACGTATCGCATTTCAGGCATTGTTTTTATATTACATCTGTTGTGCTCGCCGAACTTGACCCGGAACAAGAACCACATAAAGCTGAAAATGTATACAATTTACAAGGATTTTTAATTTTCAAAACTAGCTTAATAAAAAGAAACGGCTCCCTTCCATGGTACCACATACTTAACGACGTAAATAAGAACTGTTGTCCTCATTGAATTTGATTACGAACTGGAAATATATTTTGAGAAATAACGGAACAGTAACACAGATATGAAATAACTTATCTATTATGTAAAGCATATTCTATATAGAAAAAAACTGTGTGAACTGATCGTTACATGAATTTTTAATAGGTCATACAATTCAAGATCAAAAAATTTCCAAGGAAGAAGTTTTGAATCAGGTTTAGTACAACACCAAAACTCCTTACCCCTTCACACAATGTGCAGCTGATACCACATATCTATCATTGATAAGAGACGCTCCGCAGCCAAAGGAATTGTGGTAAATAAGTCGGGCTATCCAAGGGAAGGCATTCACGCTGGATCCAGTACCTCCAACCACGCGCGGCTCTTCATTTCGTTCTCCACAACCTTATTCATTTGTAGATATTAAATTAATTCTTTCCTTATTAATATTGACTTACGTTTGATCAAATGAGCGATTAACATAAGCACTATCTAGCAACTACATCACATTTCGTGATAAGAAAAAATATTTCGATCAAATTTTCGTAAGAAAAATATATAGTCCCATTTGAGTAGAGATGGGTTACGAATTTTTACAATTAACGAAAACCTTATACCCATAGGATTAAAAATATCTGAATCTAATAATTTTTTCATCATTTAAAGTTTCGAAGTCTTTAAACTGTGATATCACGAGGGATTTATGTATAAACATAAAAAGAAGTCATAATATTATTAAAATACAATAAATCTGAACTACTTACTGCAATCCTTGCATGGCGGAAGCTGTTTTTCAGCTAGTCGATCATAGATTTTCGTATCATCGTTAACTCTAAAGGCCTCCTAAATAAAATTTATATGATTAAAAAATAACAAGACTAATTACATAAGTTTAATAATTGTATTTCACAATGCATTAATTTTAGGACTTCTATGCCTTATTTGTATATACGTAAGAAGATAATTCAAAAACTACCTTACTAAACGTTTTTCCGCTACTGACAAGTGCACACAAAACTAAGAAAGCACTCAACCACATCATTGCACCATTCGAGTTACACACAATGCTAATTTATTTATGTAATGACCATAAAAACATACAAAAATCATACAAGCGCTGGGTTCACTGTTATTGATACACTAACTCAAAACTTCCAAACCGATGTACTTATGAATATTGGGCACCCTAAAATGTAGCCGAATACTAAAACACGAAAGTTATTGCCACTCCGAACACAATCTTAAAGCATTTTAAACTCGATTTTATAACGTCCGTATTGTTACAAGCAAAAGATAACCGAGTTCAGCGTTAAGCTTTGGGGCAGCTTTTGGGAGCGACATTTTAGTTGCCTATTGGACGAAGTAAAGGTGTATTTATTTGGCAATGACCGCGTGGATCGTTGACCTCATGTTTCATTATTAAGACTAATTTATGCTCTATACCTCTCAGTAAAAGAGCGACTTTGAATTCGAACACAGATCCTTTACATATTCATGAATCATGCCTCAAATATGTCTCAGGCACGTGAGTATTAAGTTTAAAAGCATTATATCTATTTACTATGTGTTTGTGGTTTTAACATTATATGTAACAATTAAACATGGAACATAAAGAGCAATAATTATTGTAATAAGCGCCGCGTCTACCTCATGTTTCGGCTTCGATCAGTATAATAAAGTCGATGTTTCCTAGTGCCTTTTGACGTGCGCCCTCCGTCCGGATGGCGTTCGGGTCAGGGGTTTGGTGAACATTAATGGTGGAGCGGATAAAATTCCATCGGGGGCGAACGGACGGCGTAAGCTTGTATTTCAGCGTGCAGCGCTTCGGGCTGGATACTAAGCGGAGGACCTGGTAATGGGCAACTGGTGAGCGGGACACGGGGTACAAGACAATGTGTCCCCTTAGTCCCGTCAAAAACAGTTTTAGTCGGTAGGAATCCGACATAAGCCACGGCTTCTGCTCTGGGAGCCATGGGTGTCGTGTTCAATATTAAAAAAGGTCCTATAAATCCTATCGATGAGTTATAAATATGTTGTATATTAATATTGAAAAAGCTCTAAATATTAATACCCTAAATATGACAATGTAGGCATTGTGTGTCGCATACAAACTATAGACTTGTTAATATAACGGTACTTATGAGACGCTAGACCGGTATCTGTGTATAAATTACTGCAGAAACTATCTGCTTAACACCTTTCTATTTAAATAATTTTATTGTACTTTTGTCCAGCAATATATACTTCATTTTAAAATTTATAAACAAAAGATTATATAATAGTATTAAAATAAAAATATTAAGCATAAAAAAACCATCACGGGACGTGTCCCATGGTGGAATTCGACTTACGACTCATTCTGAAGAAGTTATATGAAATTTGCTCAAATTCCTAAGTTGGAGCATACCCAGCACAACTAAAAATTATCTTAATCCCAATTATAGCTTATGAGTTTAAACGGACTCAAACATACATAAAAAAATAAAGTTATGAAAGACTTACGAAGTTTGGGATATATGTTTTAAATCTGAAGACTAATATAACGAAAACCAACCTTTGTAAAATGCTTTTTTAACATAATTATATACAATTTCTATCACTCAGAGTGAGATTTGTAAATAAAAAGGAAACCACAGTGTTAATTTGCTCATATTTTATTAACAGGGGTGTTAAAAATCTATATATCTATTCTAACAATATATAGCTGAAGAGTTTGGACTACTGAATTATGGGACCATTTTTAAACATCCTTTCACTGCTGGATATATACGTGATCCCTGAGACTATATGCTGTATATAAAGGCTATATGCGTGGTGGTACAACCGTAGTACGGTTATAGCTGGAGAAATGCCATTCGTAATAAAAAGTAAATAAAAGATTTGGACATCATTTCTCAAGTACGGAAAAGACGACTATGAAATTACTATGGAATAATCTTAAAAGTCTCTTCTTTCTGGAATCTGCATTAAATATTCCGTTAGCTATGCCATGTTTAAGTTTAATGACATTCAGTACGTGATATTATTAATATCATGAAAATAAACAGAGAAGTGGAACAATATTTTTTCAGTTATAACTTAAACAGTCAGTCAATTTATTTTATAAGTTGGCAGTAACCAAATAATAAATTCCCACCGTTGTGTAAGAAAATCCGCTATTATATTTTGAAAATGAATAATTACGATACAATTAAAGAGAAAGATAGATTATATAAAAAGCAGTGGTGGCTCAGTGGTGAGAACCTCGGACTTCAAAATCGATAAGTCGGGGTTCGAGACCGATCGAGCGTGCAGGAAATAAATTGATTTTTCAATTTATCTGCACATGTGGATAACATCACCGCTGCTTAAAACGGTGAAGGAAAACATCGTGAGGAAACCGGCATGTTCAAGAATCAAAAGTTCGACGACATGTGAAATCTGCCAACCCGCACTTGTCCAGCGTGGTGGATTATGGCCTGAACCCTCATAGGAGGCCTGTGTCCCAGCAGTGGGAACATATATGGGCTGATGATGATGATGAATTATAGACCCCAAAACAATGGCTGGTTAACATAAGGTTCAACTTATAGGCTACATTTGATTTTTAAGGAGGGCTAATCAATACATGTAACCGAGGGAAAAAATGGCAAATACGTTTTAGTCCACGTGAAGGAAACCGAGACAAGAAAGCTGATATATCACTACATAGTATAAAAAAGTCACTTTCTCAGTCCCTAGGTCTCTATGTATGATTAAATCTTTTAAACTGCACAACGGGTTTTGATGGACTTTTTTTTAAGATAGAGTGATAGTATTTTCTTGTGTTTGATTTTACGCGAGTATTACACATTTAGAAATTAAAGACTTTTTAACGGATATTAACCGCGATTTATTCATTGTATTACTAACCCGACGTTTCGAACACTTCACAGCGAGCGTGGTCACTGGGAGACTCCCCGTAACCACGCTCGCTTTAAAATTGCGTTTAAAATCCGTTAAAAAGTTATTAATTTCTAAAAGACAGAGTGATTCAAGAGGAAGAAGCTAGCTTTTGCCCGCGGCTACGCACGCGTTAAATTCGGAGTAGTTTATGTACACATAAACCTTCCTCTTGAAACAGTCTATCTATGAAAAAAGACCTCATCAAAATCTGTTGCGTAGTTTTAAAGATTTAAGCTTAGACTTTAAGTCCAGAAATAAAACCACACTGGAGATCATTTTTTATTTATTAAAAAATAATTACAAAATAATCTATGACTTAATTTATATATTATGGCAATGTATACACCTAAATAATTACATACGTTAAGTAAATGATAAATTTTTGGTTACTTAAAATGCAATAGTGTATGTCATAATTAAAAGTAAAAAGAAATGTCATACTATTTTTTTCCGCTTTGTAGTTCTTATATATTTGAGATTAAGCGAATGAGCAAATATATATTCATAAGTATTAACCATAATATTTTATTAATTCGTAAATATTCTTGTGTTTCAGTACGTAATATTACGTTTTGTAATAATTATTTTGCCTCATATAAATACCATAAAAACTCATATCACAATGTCAATAAATATTATGGCGTAACTAGAGTCAAAATATATTTACTGACCCCGTTTATGCTTAAATAATATTAATTTCGATAAATAAAATAAATATGGAATGAATGGCGAAGGAGTATTATTCGGAGCAATAGCAGCCATCTTTTGTGTTTTCTTTAATCCAGTCCAAGTAGTTGGTGACTCTGGTGTATACTCCTGGATAGCCAACCCTAGCACAGCCATTACCCCAAGATACGACACCTAGAATACAAAAATTTAACTATTTATCTAAAGAAAATTAATATCTATTACACATGTTTTTTTGAACTTTGAAAATTTGAATTGAATTTGCCAAAGGGGGAGAGCGAGACGAAAATATATAAAAAATCTCAACTTTCACCCTTAAGAACTATTTGATATTTTATTAAATTATATTCGTACAAAAGGAAATTAGCAAAATTACTCAAAAAAAAAAACTTTATAAATGAACTTTACCATTCACTAAAGTTCCTAATTTCAAAGATAGCGGTTAAAACATCGCGCCTGCGATTTAGTTCCAGCCAGTAATTTTACCCAAGTGTAATTATTGAATTCAATTAAACCAGATTAGGTGACAGGCAGTTTGCGATCCCTTCTATATAATTTTGCTAGTAATGTTGAAGTATTTGCAGATACATGTCTGTACGTTAAAGAATTAAAGATACACGGGCATCATCCTATAAGTACAGCTGTAAATCTAAGATTTATCATCATAAAAAATACGATCAACTAGCATTTCATATTTACGTACCTTATTCGCAAAGGCATATTATAACATCAAACTAACAAAGATGTTTTAGTATAAACACACTTAAGTAGTTAAAGTTGAAATGTTTATGCACTTAACACCTACATAAAACACGGCATTCAACTGGATATAAGTGAAAGGCGTATTTGTTTGTGTTTGATATAAAAATACCTACCTATAAGCTCGTAGCGTTTGTCATTCTTCCTTTCTGTGATGAGAGGTCCACCGCTGTCTCCCTGAAAATGATTAGGTTAGAGGGCTTTCTATATGACTTGATTGCTTCAAAAGTAAGGCATAAAATGATTCCGTTTAAAAGGCAATAATTAAATAATGTTTCTATTAATCGTCGAGCAATTTTATAATCTGATCATAAAGACTCATAATACAAGTGATGTTGCAAGTAATTTTATATTTGCTGCTAATGTAGGGTTTTTAAACACCATGATTTTAAGGACATGATTTATATCCACCTGTAAAATCACAATATTTTATCTTAAAAACATATTAACAGAACCAATTGCTATTATGTCAACATGTTCAAAAAGAGTTTTGCACTTGAAAGTGACTGGCGCTCCGAATTAGGATATCAACGTGCTAAAAGAAATATTACCATTACAAAGATTTCTCACCTGACAGGAATCCTTTTGCCCAGTTCTAGGGTATCCAGCACACAGCATATTATCTGTTATCATACTGGAAGTGTACTTGGTATTCTTGCAATCCTGGTTACTTATCACAGGAACTTCCACTTCTTGCAGAGTACATGACACCTTGCCCTCCTCAGTGAGAGTTCCCCAACCAGAGGCTACTGCTTTAACTCCCACGTATAAGTTATCTATTGGACATAATGTAATAAATTACCTCTATGGATAGAAATAAAACTAACATTTAAAAGTTTTTCAGTTCCGAGAGTTAAAGCTATTCCAGCTATTTAACATTCCAATAATCGATAAATCAGTAATATACACAGTAAGATAAATGAATAAGATGATTACAACAATCATGTTGATGGTTTTAAATATTTTCGTACACACTATATAGAATGGAATAATACAAAGAAGGTTGTCTTTTCTGAATCCTGAATTTCAAATGCCATGTTTGCGATGAGGTGTGTATTCATTATTTATTTATTTACCCACTAAACTGGATGAGATTAATTTATATGACTTTATTGTTTCATTCATTTGGCAATAGAATGTCACTAAACTCAGTGTGTGTGCTTTTTGCTCAATGTGCCCTGTCAATGGCCTTGTTCAATAGTTTCCATTGCATCCTGAGTTGAACTGCAACTCTTCTCTATTTAGTTGCCGCGGTAAGCTTCAGCTCATCTTCCTTAGGTATTGTATTATAAGTGTGTGTGTGTGTGTATTTGAATTATTTGTTTGTTGACTATTGGGATAAGAAATGATAATTTTCATGTTTATCATCATTTCAGATCATTTCATTGGATACATCCCTTATCGCAAATATATAGGAATGGTATGTAAATAAAAAATCTCATAGCTTTTTAAAAATATTGACATAACTCAACTTAGAAACTTTGTTCCGTTATGACGAAAGTTCTAGTTGTAGTCCACGAATAAGGGATACGTATTATTTAATAATACTTTTTGACAATATAATATAATATATACCTGGATTAGTCGGCAAGCAAATCGGCTTAATAGTAGCGGACATAGGAACCCTTTCGTTAAGGCGAAGTAACGCTATATCATTGTCGAAGTTGGTTAGACTGAACTTGTTTGCGATCACACGGATGACAAATCTTGTCTCTGGACGTATAGTCGTATTGCAGCGATTATGTTCCCCAAATGTCACTTTTATCATAAACCACATGAACCTGAAATTACAACCGTAATGCTTAATAAATAACATACTTTATCGGGTGTAGTTGAAAAAAAAGACCTAAACATGTTCTATGTTGCATATTTCACTATTTGTAACGTCAATAGTTTATATATCTACATAATGATATTTTAAGTATATTTTTATAAACTCCTACTTCTACGGTAGCTGCAACCTTAATAGAGTGTTAGTTAATATTAAATAAAATTATTTCAATCAATGAGTTGATTAGGAGTATGATTTAGGAGGTAATCATGAGTATAAACTACTAGTAACTGTTTATTAAATGTGGGAAACCAGCATGATTCCGGTCAAATTGAGCAAGCTCGCACCGGGGAAAGTACCACAGTCCACAACCCCATAGTAGTGAAATAGTAGCATATAAATTTTCCTGTGTTTCGTTTAATTGTTAAGGGAGCCCATATATTTGAGGTTTTTTGAGTCTAGTCCAGTCCTTTATTTCTGTCACGAATTTTGTCTTTTCCCCTCAAAAGCGAGCATCGTGTTTGCCCATGCTCTGTCTCAGCAAATTCATTGCATTGGTGATGGCTTACCACCAGGCAAACCACCGACTCATTTATTCGCTCTGACATAAAAATTAAACCACGCGTTGTGTACAGTCCGCGAGTATTGCGTGAATTTTGTAACATGTACAAAATGCATGCTGTAAATATTTTCCACTAAGTTTTTATGTAACTTTTCATATCATATCAACAAGCAAACATGAAATTAAAAACAAAACGATTTTCCAGAATTATGAGGAAATTAATAAAAAAATTAAAATTTTGCTCATCGTCAAAGGGTTCTTAGTAATTTATAAAACATTCAAGCCAATTCCATTTAAATACGAATTGACGAAATTTTAATTACCTATCAATTATTAATACCTATTCCACATCAGGCAGGAGGTATGACATATTGTAAGTACAGTTAATTAACTCGTTACGTGAGTGAACTTTATCATACGGAGGCATCATCAGGTAACTCATTATGTCATTACTGACCAAATTAGTGAGGACACGGGGCGAAAGTTATACGGAATATTTTGGGTTAAAGACAACCATGAACTAGTACACTATTAAAGTCCTCTTTTACACTTTCTCTTATTGTATTCAGAAACGTATCGCAGATTTTCTTTATCGTTTTTAGCTTAACTTCACCATTTATTTGTTTTTACGTGACATTATTTATTTCACGATACCGTTTCGTTAACGTTTATTTTATTTGTATTATCTTCGATCTTTATGTGATTGCTGAATTTATGTAGGTAAGTTCTACTCGTAAATCTTGTATTAAACTAGCATGTGATGATGTGCGTTCATCGCTAACGATTTTGCGTGATCAAATCAAACAATCAAGGTGAAAACCGCAAAAAAACACCAAAAGGTTCAACAAACACTCCCAAAGTGGACATTTATAGAGGATATTGAACTCATACTTTGAAGCCTGACTCTTAGCCGGTTTAAGGTGAACGCACTGATACTATATATTTGAATTTACAAATTCGGACTAAGATATTATTTTGGGCTTGTTTTCCAATTCTCAGGTTGTCGGACTCGTATTTTAATGATTAACGATTTCATCTGCAATTAAGACGCACATTAGACATTTATTGAATGTTTATAAAAACTTATTTAGTTCCACATCTTATCTTGTTAATGTTGTCGTTAAAATATTGAAAAATTTATTGCATTCATTAAGTCATGACGCACAACTAAAGGGCAAGAGACAAATACCTAATAATTTTTATGTTTACCTGCGTGATTTTCAACGATAAATTTTTATATCTTTGATTCAAACGTCATTTAGTTATAAATATATATTGCACACTATTAACACAAATGTATTTCAAACTCTCTTATTACAAAATAACTGTAGATTATAAGAAGTTTTGAAGAAATATTCGATGTTTCCTTTTTCCTTTACTTGTAACTATTTTACTTAAATACAGAGATGTAACAATATTTCTATCAATTATACAAACTACTAGGTGGTACCATCATGTAGCATGTATTTATTAATAATATGTAACCTTTAGAAATTAAGGACTTTTAAACGGATTATATACGCGATTTATTCATTATATTATTAATCAGTCTCCCCGTGACCATGCTCGCTGTAAAATGTTCGAAACGTCGGGTTAATAATATAATGAATAAATCGCGTTTAAAATCCGTTTCAAAGTCTTTAATTTCCAGAATGTATAATACTCGCGTAAAATCAATCACAAGAAAATAATATGTAACATTTTACACGTTCCAGCCATTCATCATTAACCCTAATATATAGTGTGTCAATTGTTAAAGTTTCAATTAAATACTTTGGTCAATTATCCACTATTAACCTTAATTATATTATAACTTCTAACACAAATTTCGTGGAAATTTTATTAGGTGTTGCTGACATCATAAATATGACAATTATTATTGATAGGTTGTCAAGAAAACTTATCAAAAATAATTCATTTCTAATTTAATTTAAACTTCTATTCCAAAAGATGGAAATCAACGCATGTAAGTACTTGCAACCGGCAAAAGTCTTGCAGATTAGACGCTTAGAATTTCTCTATCTTTTTAAATAGGATAGGATTCACACATAATGAAAATGTTAAAAATGCTCTTCTTCAGAGATATAAAGATTAGAGAGATCAAATAATAGAGATATCAATGTTTGATCTACACGCAACATTGTAGTCAACCTTCGATTTTATCTTTAACTTAAAAATGTAATTAATTGAGCACTAAAAGTAAAATCTGGTTGTTAAGAAAGTGAAATTCCGTTGTTAAAATAATGGTCCCCCTTCCCTTATTATAATAAGTATTATTTATTTCGACAAAAGCTGTTGAGGAAAATATAATTGCAGAAGTTAAAAGGAAAAGGTTGTGTTTTATTGCATATCTTGGGTTTAATTAGAGCCCCATGTCGCCAAATTGACGTTTATCTTGGTCAAGCAAATTGATGTCAGACCAGAATGCACTTTCCGATACTAAATTTAAGTTTTTGTTTTGCAACGTGCTCAAAATATTATTCACGAACTGGTTTCCCAAATAATGATGGTAAACAAAGTATTTTGGCTGTCCTTTAGGTCATTGTTTTAAACGAAATTCTTAAACATACCTATGTCGAATGTCTCTATATTCACTGACTTGCACTTTTAGTTCATAATAAAGATATAATTTAATAAATAAGTGGCGAATAATACATACTACATCTATATTCTATGATATTATTTATTTAATAAACATTCGACAGTAGATGTCGAGTTTATAAGGCGAAAGTTGCAACATTTTCACCGACCTTTATAACATTAGACGTCTACCAATAACAAAACATAATTATGTATAATATTCAGCAATGATAAAGTAAAGTAGACATAAAGTATTGTTCATAAAGAATCCCATAAGATAACAAATAAAATAATGTCCAGAACGCATCCTTGCGATACCCCGAACCAATAATTTCGACATTATCAGTCGTCTACAAGCTAAAATTAAGCTTTGCTTATTTTCACGTTGTTAATTAAAATACTAAATAAAAAGTTTACCCCTTAACACAGTGAGCAGCAGTGAGAACATATCGATCGTTGATCAACATGCCACCACAGTAAAAGCGTTTGAAGTACGTCAGTTTTGCCATCCACGGGAATTCGTTGATGCTCGCCTCGGTACCACCAACGATACGTGAAACTTCGTTTCTTTCACCGCATTCTGGAATCATATTAAGTGACTTATTAATACTTTCGCATAACAATTTACCTTATTTTAATTCATGAAGTGCCTCAATTACCGCATTCCCTGTCTCACATTTGCAGATGAGTAAATGGAACTAATACAATCAGACTTGAAATAATATAAAAAGTACCTATTAGATCTGTACCTAAGAAGTGATAAGTATGGTACAGTAGTTCTTTTCAGATTTTTTTTGTCACCGTCGGCAGTGGAGCTAGTGGGTCGCCTGATGGTAAGCGCTACCACCGCCCATGAACATTTGGAGAGGCGTAATGTTGTTTGCAGACCTTATGTCTCTCCAAATGGATTGCCGACTTCAAATTGGAAAGGGATTGGGAAAGGATTCTTTAGAGAAATAAAGGAAAGGAATGGGAAGGGTAAGAAAAGGGAAATGGAAAAAGATTCTTGTAGTTTATTTTATTGGATTGATATGTTATGACAATCTTTTGCGTAAGTATTTAAATCTAAAAAAATATATTAGATACTCACTGCAGGTACATGTAGTTCTGAGCTGGTTCGCCTCCAACAGCGGTGGTCGGTTCCCCCATACTCCTCCGAAGAAGTTTTTGGAAAATATTCCCCGAGACTGTCGCAAGGAATCGCCCGCCTACAATATACATATATTGAGTTATAACTGACTTTACAGTGATGCAGCTCATCAGGTAAGATTAATAAAAAAGTCTTATTCTGAACATGCACAATAATAAACTCAATATGATTGAATGTTCATATAATTGTAGATTATAAAAAATTTACATAGTACGTACTTGCGTTACTGCGTTACTCGTAGTACTTAACGTCAAGTTAGTGCAAATGTAGAGATAGTTACAAGATATATTTAAAAGGCATATCTTAACGACTAAATTGGCAAACAAATGATATCGTTAATTTATACGCAAGGCACTCTATGGTCTCCTATGTCAACGTTCAAATACTCATACTTATAAGGTAGGTTATAATAACCTTTAGATTATGTGTTTGGCTATTTCTACTGGCCCGGAAAGCTTGAGCTTAGTACTATTTGAACTCGTAGATGTGAATTACTCACAAAAATATCACGATCACATTTTATAAAGTGATTTGCTGGTGATTTCTATAACCCAAGAGGTTTTATAAGTGAATTGTCATATCTCTATGAAAAAATAAAAAACTGAAGAGTGTGTTTGTTTGTTTGAACACGCTAATATCAGGAACTGTTAAAACGATTTCAAAAATTATTTACCGTTGAATAAGTTCATGATGTTCTCTAAGAGCTGTCTATATATGAATTTCTATGGAATAGTATCATATGAAATCATCCGAATATCATCTCAATGAATTTGAAATACATATTATTGATCAAAACTATTGAACTGCTAAGAAATGAAGGTAGAAGAATACGTTTTTATAAAAATGCTTTATAGAGCTCACTTCAAATAAAAATATTTTAAAATTTAACCGTTAAAGAAAATGGCAGTAAATAAATAATACATAATGAGTCACATCTATCTTATCAATCAAGTCTTTTGTAATTAACATACAAAAAACTTCTCTTTTATGTTTTACGTTGATGAAACTCGAATTTCTTGAAATAAAGGCCAAAGGCACCAAGATTGTTATTTGAAATCCCCGAACTTTGATATTAATCAAGCAACATAAAAAATATTAAATTTAGTAATTTATTGGAATTTGACAATTAGTGTTCTTGGTGGTTTGTTATGTTCCCGCCCAAACTTGTGAGTAGCTAATTATTGACATATCATTCGCTTATATTTCCTTCACCCCATGCAGTAATTAATCCCTTTTCATGTAAGGGTTTATTATATTGAGTATACTTAATATTGTAATGAATAAAAATAAACTGATCTCTGTATTATTAACTAGATATATTTCCACGAAGAGCAATAATGACAACGACGATACAGTGGCAACAATTATTGATAACACGAGACTGATTTTGTAGTTCTGGTTTGTTTTTAATAAAGAAGAAAAATAAAAAATTGAAAAACCTAAGTTCTAATAAAAAAAATCTAGGTCACAAAAATACAATTAGCGAATTGTGAACAAAAACAAAGCAGACTAACCTCTGAACTAGTGAAAGTTGCAACGACCAGCAACAAAACGAAGCACTTCACCATGCTGATGTTTTTAATCACGCATAGATTATAAAATTAAAAAGTAATATAAAAATTCGAATTTAGAATTTCGCGCAAGATGTGCGCATCATTTGAACTTGTCGCGCGCGCTCGCCAACGGACCCACACTGAGACTTACGGCGGCGGTCACATTCGTGGACGGACGTGATTTGGATACTGCTCACACCCCACTTGATTGTCTATTAGAATACAAATAGAAAACAACTGTTAAATGTAAATACTCTGTATACTTTAAATATTTCCTTGTCCTTTTGTTTCGTAATTTCAACTTTCCAGCTATTCTTATCAGGCCCTTTAGAAAAATAGAAAATGTGGTTATGAACGGACTTTTTCGTACAATCAACTCGTCGTCCTTTTATTTTGAAACATTATTTTAATATCTTTCTTTTATATATACTACTTATACTATTAATTTATTATATGTTACTTTTATAGTTGTTAAATTGACCTTTAGCAAAGAATATCTACTCTTTATTAAGTAGATACCTATTTCTTACCTATACCCTATATCCAATAGTAATTAAAGATAGCACTAGCTGATAAATAGATACTTTATGGAGTCCTCATATGTATATAAAATTATTCAATAATAATAAAATCAACAAATGCCAACTCCTCCATACATCCTTGTGGCCGAGAGACAAGCGAAAGTGACACTTTCCAAGCAAAACTCTCGATTGCTTCCACTTAACAAATCGCACAGGTCACGGCTGTAGCAGGCTGTATTTGTGTGATCTCCTTACAAATCCTTATATTATTAATGCGAAAAATGTGTTTGTTTGTTTTTCTTTCACGTCGCAAGGGAACGATTTCATTATATGATTTTTATGCCTGATGGTAGGCTAAAGAGTGACATAAGCTGCTTTTTAAGCAGTGAAAAATCAAATTCAGGAATTTCTTTTCACTAGGCGACCGAAACCGGAGAAGCGAAAAGGTAGTCAACATAATAATAGATAGATGATAGGACACCTAGAGTGAGCTGTTATATCTCTAGTAGCGTTTAATTAAAAATTAAATACCTTTTTTACTAGTTTGCTGTTATTACGTGTTACTCTATTACAATATCAGTACCCTGCATCCTTTAATAGCGGTAACAATAAAAGCGTTGGGTCTTTATAACTAAGTATAATTTAGTTTAAAAAAGCAAAATTGGATGGATGGACAATGGGGGTAGTCCATAAAAAAGCAAATAGTGAAACACTATGACAACATTAGAATGCTAATAAATATTAGAAAAATAAAAATATATATATTTCAAAATTGATCTCTATTTTAAAATTGCTCATAACAGGTAATTGATGAAATAACTGATATTTCCATAGATTAAAAATGAATAATTAATCTGTTTTCTGAAAGACTAGTCAGATTTAAGTAAACTTGCGTTGTTTCTTATGTCGTTTTATGAATATTAAGAAACGTTTTGTAAACTTTTGTCCTATAAGCATTCCCTTCTTTTCAACCGGCTTCACAAAAAGAAGATTCTCAATTACACGAACTGTTCCTGCGTGCCTTATTTGATACTTTGCTTTCTTCTTCTTTAACGCAGCGATAATGCCACCTTTTGTTTATATTATTAATTTTTTATTTGCCATTCATTATTCTTTTTTTTTAATTCTTCCAAAAATGTGATATGATTTATTTACTTGCTATCTTTCTAGATAAAAAAGTAACATTAAATAGTAAAGTAAAATGAAAAAGCATTTCTATCGTGACTTTTCTAATGTGCCGTGCTGCTCTAAATCTTTTCCTAATTAAATGTTAATGAAATTGTTAATCAAAATGATTAAAGTACAACCTCCGTACGTTTGCTTTCTCGATTCTATATTCACATTAACATTAGATAGTTTCTAAGAATAATCAGGGAAGTTTCTACCACCACCAAACAAACCAGGAAAACGTTGCTAAAAATATTAATGGACCCTACAAATTCCTCCAAAAATAAACCCATCATTGTAATTGACTTTACAAATCTTTAATTAGAATGCCTCACGCCAGATTTTGAAAGGAATTTACGTATATTGCTATGTCCTTTAATCCACTTAAATACTATGCACTTGCTTAGGTCGCACATTGTGGAGAGAACGAGGTAACAATCTAGGATCAGTCTTGAAGAAATCACATATGTTCTTGTTTAATATGCTGAAGTTTATACTACACCAAAGATTCAATCCATTTGGAATGTTTGGAGTAGAATAGCATTGAACTTTGACTTGTATTCATGTTTTTGTTTCACGTGTATTTATTTATTGTTTCAGCATTCGTCGATTTTCCGAATTTCAATGTAAGTTACATTGAAAGTTTCAACTCTTACAATTAAAGCCAAATGATCTAACGATTTCATCGAAGTAAAAACGATAAACTCGAAAACATATATCTTGATAAAATAAACCCCAGTAGGAACGCTGTATTTTTGTTAAATAAAAATCCATTATCTGAGAATACCTATCTCAAAAGTCACTACTGGATAAATATATGAAATGAAAGTGGTAGTGTTTACAATTCGAAAGTAAGTAGGTATGTTTTGCACAATTTTTTTCAAAACAATTTTTTGTATATGATTAACACATTTAAATTTCTTGTGCTTTAAAATAATTTATGATGATACGTTCTTATTCATTTTATAATTTTACTATGTTGTATTTTACTTGAGAAAGGAAATACTTTTTTGTTGTATCAATGTGAGTCAGTAGAATAGTTAAGAGTCAATAAGAAGTAAGAAGGGTCGAAAATAAGTTTTAATCCTATAAATTATAACAAAGTAAATCACCTGGAATATTTCGATTTCGAAAACAGACAATTTCAATTGATATAACATAATATCATTCTATCTTCAACTTGTATCATAATCTATGGGAGTTAATAAAGTATAGTTCTATGGTACAAAATACATTTAAATAAAAAAAACATATTTATTAAAAAAAAACTATTTACAAATAAATTAATTCAATGTTCAATTATACAAAAATTAACGCTTAAAAATAGTCAAGATCTTAACTGTTTAAAAGATTTTTACACAAAAAATTAATTAAATCAAAAATATTATTAATTATATTAGTAGGTATTTTATATTCTAAGAGCACAACAAAAATTTCATCGTGACAAAGATCACAGGTACAGCCTAAAGAGCGTTCTTAAATACAAATAACATATAAAGTAAAACTGAATACAATTATACGTATACTAAATACGATTCCCTCACATTAGAAATAAACTACATAATTTTTATCATACTAAATGTTGTTTAAATTGATTTTCAAAAATAGTCCTTATTTTAGGAAATAGTTTTTTATAAATGAATTACCTTGTGAAACATGAACCATCAGAACAAGATATTAATTTGAATTTAATTCATCTACAAATAATTTATCTCATATTATCATTACACTGTAATAAAAAATTTAAATTAGTATATAAAAAAATAAACACTGCCTAAAACTATAACAATGACCATGAAGGTTCTATATTTGACTTAAAATCTATTGGTAATCTGCACCACCGGCCTGACATACACTCAATTAATTAATCACTTATCACTAAATATGTTCTAAAAATCAAATAATTCTCAACAGTTATAAATTAATAGCAAACATTAAATTGGTTATTAAGCAACGATTTATCAATTTGTTATGAACAATTATATATTAAAGCAATAAAAATTTTTCAATAGCGTATTTCTGAAATGGTTTCTTTACTAATTGATTTACAATAGAATTTAACATAACAGTATGCAACAAAAATTTCACATAATATGATTGTAATTTTTTTGTTTTTTTTTAAATTAACTGATTTTTAAGTAGATAGATACTTGAACTATGATGTTATAAAGGACACTAGGTTCGACATTTTTACATTTAAAATTTTAAATTTAAAAAATTAAGGCGTTACTCTAAATATATATCCATGTTTTTATATGTTACTACCTACATCAGATATTTATATTGTTAAAATATGAATTTGAAGCTATATACAGTAAAATTAAATAAATTATAATTTAAACTAATTAGCACAGAGACATGTATCTCTTAAATTGGCTTTAAGCCAGGGTAAATAACGCGATATCCGGGTATATACACCAGGGTACCCGGGTCGTCCGCAACCAACACCCCATGACACTATACCTGCAAAAAAATAAACGTTTCATCTTCCGTCTTAACTATTTTAAGAGAATTTTAAACAATTTGGGACATTTAATTTTTAGTTTTATAGCATTGAAATGCTTTATAAATTAGAAATTTTGAAAGAATAGAAAAAATTTGATCACGAGGCAGGATTCGAACCTGCGTATCTTGCCTAACCGTAGCAACGCCTAGCCTCTCGGCCACCCGTGATCCTGCCACAGTAATCGAATTTCTTCTACTCTTTCGGTTTCATGTGCCTAAGGGGCACCCCACGCCATCTATTGAGATGATTAAGAACCATCACAACCAATACGAAACATTATTTCAATGATTACAATATTGTATCGATGGAACGCGGCCATCGGCGGAAAAAATTTGATCACGAGGCAGGATTCGAACCTGCGTAGGTTCGAATCCTGCCTCGTGATCAAATTTTTTCTATTCTTTCAAAATTTCTAATTTATAAAGCATTTCAATGCTATAAAACTAAAAATTAAATTTAACAAAGGCCGCGTTCCATCGATACAATATTGTAATCATTGAAATAATGTTTCGTATTGGTTGTGATGGTTCTTAATCATCTCAATAGATGGCGTGGGGTGCCCCTTAGGCACATGAAACCGAAAGAGTAGAAGAAATTCGATTACTGTGGCAGGATCACGGGTGGCCGAGAGGCTAGGCGTTGCTACGGTTAGGCAAGATACGCAGGTTCGAATCCTGCCTCGTGATCAAATTTTTTCTATTCTTTCAAAATTTCTAATTTGGGACATGCTACTATTTTATAACATTATAATGTTTTTACTTCAAACTTAATTTATTTCATTGTAGCACAGATAATATAATACTAGTTCGTATTATTTTTATTTATAAGTATGTATGTATAAGGAATCTTAACATTGATATATTGAAAGAAGAGAGCAGTCCTCCAATAATAGTAACAACATTATTCGCACAGCTATATAGCTCAAAACTTTACTACAAACTAATTCGCATAAGAATAAAATGAATAAGTGGCCAAATTGTGCATATGCAATAATTATCACATTTATTTGTATTCATATATTAGCGAAAATCATATAGCGAAAAGCTAGTAAAACATACTATTACTAGCTTTTCGCTCGCGCAGTTTAAAGAAAAGATACATAGAGCCAGGGTATTTCACGCGTCCTTTCCGTTACCGTGGACCTAAACCTATTTATGTCCTTTCTTATGCCCCACAACTACCCCAATACCAAATTTCATCCAAATCCATCGGTTCAGCTATTATTGAGTTATAAATAGTGTAACAAACACGGCTTTCTTCTATGTATATACATAGAAGAAAGCCGTGTTTGTTACTCTATAGTTATCTATATAGATATGTGACATACTTAAACAATCGTATGAAGTTAATTTCCACATTTTGGGATTAACCCACATTACCATTCAAACAATGCTCTTCATAAATCCTAATCTTAACGGTTAATTGGCAACTTCTAGACCGATTTTAAAAATTCTTTCAACGTTGGATATGGACGTGATTCCTGAGTGCTATAGGCACTACATATATTATGTGTCTCGGACAAAACCGAGGCGAACCGCTAGTAATTTATACTTACCAACGATCTGGTATCTATCTCCCTGCTGTACCAACAATGGACCACCGCTGTCGCCTTGACAGGAGTCTGTTGATGCTCGACCCGCGCAAAGCTGAAAAAAAAAAGTACATTAAAAAATATCGTATAGAAAATTAAAAATTTGCACTTATTTTACAATTTATAGATACATTCATTAAATATACGTGTAGGTCGGTCCGGGTCTAACCGAATTGATCTGGTATAAAAATGCTGGATATCTTCTACGAAGCTTTTTAACTGGTGAAATCTCATCTCTCATCTCACATATCTTTCAAAGAAGTCTTATCTATAAAACTTTTTATTTTAGCTCAGGTATGTACTCAAATAACATTAATATAGTATTTGCTATGACAATTCCTAAGGTGTTCGAAAAACATATGCAGCAGTTCTATTGACTGCTTCTGAACAATATCTATCTGCTTCCATACACGAATTTTAATATACAGTTTAAAGAATATTCAAAGGATTTCAAAAGCCATAAATTCATTAATTTTATTCATGTTTCGAACTATTAACACTCAAACTCAAAACTCAAACTTGAATATATTGAAAAACCTCTTATACAAAAAGAAAATTACACACATTTATGGATTTTGAAAGTATGTTTATACATGGAATGTATTTTATTTTATTTTTTTCCGATCAAATATTTTTTTATATGCTGCGATGAAATTTTCTGAGAATATTACATACAAATACAAAAATCTCACCATGTTATTGGTTATACGTGAAGCACGATACTTCATACCGCGGCATTGTTGAAGGGACAGAATGGGTACGCGCACTTCTTGTACTATGGCGGGAAGTTGGCCTCCCTCTGACGTGCGACCCCAACCTACAACTATTCCTTCCTTGCCCGCTGGTTCTATACCTGTAATGTCATAATTGGAATAAATTTAGTAACATTATTATCCCGGTTATAACAAATTTAAAACATTAAATTTAACCCTATGACGCTAGCCATTGTTTGTTAGTTGGTTGGCACTAATCTGAGAATCAGCTTAACCAACAGGTTTGGATTCGAATTCCACGAATGCATTGTGATTCAATCTATCTTCACTTCACTTTAAGAAACAATCTAGTTTTCATTGAAATCAAAGAGAGCACGATTATCAATATTTTACTTACTCGCTGGTGGCAAGCAAACGGGCTTGATGATTTTCGAAAAGCTGACAGGTTTCCGCAATTTGAGTAAAGCAATGTCATTGTTATAAGAGTCGGCGTCAAAGCTGCGGTGTCGAATGATTGCTGTGACTGCGCGCATGATGGCTGCGCTCTCGCTGGTGAGCGTCTGGTCGTGGTCGCCGAGGATAATTCTAATTTTCGATCGTTTTAATCTGAAAATTGAATACCAGAATTGGAACTTATAATATGTTTATGTAGTATTTAATAATTGCGAACTCGTCATTATTCAAAATTTAAATCATAAAATACACACGATTGTCTTTGTAAATCAAATCTCTTTTAACAAAGCTCACCTAACACTACGCTTCACTATCCTTTACACATTACTCACTTTCTGACACAGTGTGCGGCAGTAAGCACGTACTCCTTGGTCACAAGAGAGCCTCCACAGTGGAACTGTCCGTCGTACACCAGCCTCACCATCCATGGATATCGATTGAGACCTGCCGGAAAACCGCCGACTATACGATTTTCCTGATTCGGCCCTCCGCAATCTGGAAAAGTGAAAGTTGTATTAGTTACAGGTTCTAATGCTCATGAGATTCGTTGGAGGAGCAATGACCGGCAATTCTACTTCATGGTGAGAGAGACTAGCTTCCATATTGCTTTACTGAGGAAGTTGCAAAAACACGGAAAGAAAACAAGATAGCTGCTCGTTAATATTTCCAACAAGGCAGCTTTAAATACAGCTTTAAATGATAAACTCATAAACACTTCAAAGCATATGATAAAATAAATAAGTAAAGCAATAAAAAGTAATATTTGTCATAAAACCAATGTAAATAAGCAATTTAATAATCATGCAACTGTGAGTGAAAATACTTACCGATTTTTCGAGGAAGTGGATTCGCTCTGCCACATTCTAAAATACAAAGGTGCGAAAAAAGAATTAAATAGAAATACAGTGATATGACGTGATTTTGTGCTTTCAAGAACATGTTCTTACTATGCTATAAATGTACTTAGTGCTTTAAACTTTTCAACTATTTATATTTTGGTGATTAATAGGTATATACATAAACATCTAGCAAGAAATATAGTCACTAAAAGAGAAAAAAACAGCTAAAATTCCATTTTCGTTTAGATCGTAGATATATTATATGCATATATTCATAAGACAAAGTACAAAATCGAAAATTCGGAATCAGTATTTACGAAATCCCTTTTTTCTTATAGATACCACAACTATTCTACAGATCAAAAAGAAAAGAAAATAAAATGTGAACAGAAGATTGAGGATAGTTCTACGTACCACATGAACAGTTCCTGACCTGGGTAGCTTCATCTTCGTCATCTTCTACGCTCTGCTCGTCGAGTAGTGGTACTTCTAATCCAAAGATGGAGTCGAACAGAAATCTTTGAGTCCTGTTTCCTGATGAAACCTAAAGCCAGTAAGAAACGGATGTAACTTAAACAATCATATAATATGAAAATGTACGGGTCCAATGTTTTTCTTATCCTATTACATTCATTTGATTGCGCTGAAACTATCATACTTTTTATGAGCCGGTGGCTGATCATGCTCAACTGCGTAAAATACGATTTTTTGGAGGAGTCCATCGGGAATTGAATCACCACTCTAGGGGCACTCACACTAGGAGTGTCCTAGAGTGGTGATAAAAATAAATAATATAACTTGACAAGCAATAGCTACTACGTCATTAACAAAATCAGCTGCGATTTATTTATATACCCGCACATCGATCATAACAATATTCTGACGCTCACCAAAATCGAGGTAATTTCGTTAACTCTTCATGTTACGTCAATGATTTAATGGTATGTTCCGTCGGAAGCGTTCACAACTTGCATAAGTTTTATTTAGCACACATAACTATGTGAATTTACTTTCACGGCTGGTGGTTGGGCACGCGAACTGCGAGCGTCTATTGCGCAATGAACTCGGTCTTAATTGCCTACTAATGTCAATGTTGCTTTCTCAATCTTAGTGATAATGGCGTTCCGGTGTTGCAGGCCAAGTTTAAGGCACATTTTGGGATCGGTTTGCCTTTGTGTGATTACTTAATAGTTAATTTGATGTTATGCGATTCGAAAGAGATTGTAGTCGTCTTGGATAAGTGTATTATAATTAGGAGAAACTGCCTTTCTGAAATGCTGAGCTTAACATGCAAAGGATAGGAAAATATTCACACTTTTTCATCTTTTATTCTTATTAAGTGCAGTCTGTGATCCAAATTAGAACTCCTTAAATACAAAATACATTAATAAGTTAAAATACAATAAAAGTTCAAAGGAAATATATAATTCTGGTAATATAGCTCTTAGATATCGATCATCAGAATGTTTCAGATAACCCCGTATAATAGTATTCATTTTCACACCAAACCTACATCTTTACTACGGTTTACCTAACGTTTAGTAATTTACAATAACTTATTCTGTATTTGATTTCATCACTTGTTTTCATCCTCATCAATATTATAAATGCGAAACTAACTCTGTCTGTTTGTATGTCTGCCTTTCTCTTCTTTACGCTTAAACCACTTAAGCGATTCGATAAAATTTGATACAAAGTATAGTTTGTGACTCAAGAAATGGCATAGGATAGTTTTATTCCATTTTCAAAGGGGAAAAGTTAAAGCTAGAATTTTATAAAACAATATCCTAGGTACGTATATCTTATCGAACATGTAAGCAGTCTATAAAACATTAGCATCAGAATATCTGTCATTACATTGAAATGAATGTATTTACATTTACCGAGCAATAAATCGCTGCTTTTAATCCAAGTTAATCATCATAAAACGCGTTGAAACTAAGAGTAACTCGCTAGCATTTGAACCAACTTTCCCAACGCCACGTAACGCTGACGAAAGCATCTTCTTGTGTTAGGTAATAGGTTATGTCACCAAACTAACGAGGCTAAGGTTGTGACTGTTTATATCGAGGCTTATATCAATAGTATCAATACGTGATACACTGTTATGGTAGGCGACCCAGTAACGTGACTTGAAATAAATTTAGATCAAATAGTTTAAATATGTGAATAAGCATTGTGTTTGAATTATGTATAAGCAGTTGTCGTTTCTGAATTTTCATTGAGTTAACTATTATCTGAAGTGTAATGATAGAAACGGGGAATTAAGATTTAGAAGAATTGATTTAAAAAAAAATTAGAGTTAGTATTATCTTGTTACAAACTAAGACAGAGAAATAAAGACTTTATTTAGTACGTACCCATGATATATTATAAGCAAATAGACAAAACCTGCTTAACATATAACATGGTTAACATATAACCATGTGTTTTTTTATCCATGACGAGTGGTAAGCATAATTCTAATACTTAGCTGAGCTGATCGTCTGCTCCCAAAAATAATTTTGTTTCCTTTAACATATTACTTATTTAAGACTTTTTTTTATTAAGTATCGGTCCTCTTGATAATATAATGATGAAAATCTTCCCCGATAAATGGCGTAAACATTACATTATGACGGTCTTATCCGCATTATGGATAAAACCAAAAGTTCTAAGAGTTCGGGTATTCATGTTATTCCTGGGATTTAGTTATGTTCATAGCAAGATGAACAGCTATGTACAAAATGTATGTGGTTCAGTGAAACGACTAGGTTTCTTTGGCGTTATACATTTTGGTATCTCTAACGATCTGACGCCTGGAGCCAGCCGCTCTACCCCACAACCGACCTATTAATTGTCAGTAATTCGAAACAGCAGTTTTTGAGATTGGTACGATCACGCAAAATTCTTACCTTTATAATATTATAATATTTACAGAAGATCTTTGAAGATCAAAAACTAATAGAACTAAATAGAAATTAGAATCAAGTAGGACGGTAATCTATTGATTTATTAGTTATAGCAAAATTGTTACATATTTATACACATAATAAAGGGGTAAAGGACTATTTCTGTATATGAACTATATTTTAAAAAGATTAATAGCTAATATGCTATATATAGACCCTAAAACAACGATTAGTATTTTGATCTGTCTGTCTGTATGTGTGTATCACATACAGACAGACAGAGACATATGTTATTAAATCAGGTGCCATTGCGTAGACCATTAAATATAAAATAGATGTTTCTTGCTTTTATGGTTTTATGCTAAAAGTCATAAGTATCTCATTAAGTATTTATGAGATATATGTATCTAAAGTCGTAAAAATGGTTATACTTCTTCGAAAATCCACGACGTACAAATTTTTTTAGTCCACCCGAGTGCAGCCGCGGGCGGAATGCTAGTAGATACTAAGCTATCAATTAGATACATGTTTTCTGTTACCTATTTTAGTCAATGTCAAACGGTCAAGGCTGATAAGGCTACGAAGAAAACTTACTGGCAAAGCGTTTACAAAATCACTGGAGTCTAGTTTATTGTTAGCACTCAACTGTTATGTTTTTTAGCCTTGGTTCCAATCACTGCACTTATTTTTACAAAGTTCAATATCACTCTGTGCCTTTAGACATAAATAGCACGAATCGATAATAAAAGAAAATTAATAAACTTATAGCTAACATGTATCTGCTGATATGTGTTATACATTTTTACTTGTATATATAAATACAAGTAAATTTTAAATCACATTTCATATATTACCCAACAATCGCATGGTTTGACGAAAAAGAGTACAATAAGTTCTTACATATTTAACAATTATTTAAATCATTAAATATGCAATGATAATCAAGAAACGCAAATTAAAATTTAATGTATTATTATATTTCTACAAGTAATAGTACCTAAATATCAAACGTTACATTATAATTGAGGTCCAATTAGCTTTCTACAAAAGAAATAACGTTCCATTTCACTCGTTTTTTATTCACACCTACTTAATGCCGAATCTTAAGGTCTCTTATCTACTTTCCAAAGTGTAATCGTGCCTTTCACAAGGTAATTGTTATTGTACTCTTGTTTTTGTTATCCACGACAGTTTATCAAAAGTAAGAAAGTGAATCAGCTGTAGCGCTAGCGCAAACGTGTTGTTATTTTATAGCTTATCTTAGGGAAAACGTGCGATGTTAAATAAGTATTTAAGCATCCAACCACTTACTGTAATAGATATGAAATAGTGGCGAAGTTCATTACGAAAATTGGATGCATTTTGGACATCTTAAAAATGTCTTAGCATATTAATTAACACACAATTATTTAATTAAAAAAAACATTTCATAGACCAAAAAATATGAATAATTCAATTACGTTCATATATTTCTTAATCCTTTTTGTTTTGTGCAAGAACAGAACCGAGTTGGTTGTTCGCCTGATGCTACGCGATTACCACAGTGCGTGAACATTTAAAAAGGTAAAATCGTAGCCTGCTTTATGCTGCCAGGGTTAAAGAATTATTAAAGGGTTGAAATCGAGAAATAATAGACTACGAAGAATCACGAAAAAGATAGTCTACCCTGTTTCCATTACTCTTGATATTTTTATTAATTAAATGAAAGAAGAGTGAGATATAAGTAAATAAATCCAAATAATGTTTGGCTATACTGATCTGTGTATAATTATTTATTGCAAAGGCTATAATATATTCTATGTTATACTCGCGTGTATAAAACCATTCATAAAATAATCTAGAACAAAATATCGGA
Organism: Zerene cesonia; assembly: GCF_012273895.1. Taxonomy (NCBI): domain Eukaryota; kingdom Metazoa; phylum Arthropoda; class Insecta; order Lepidoptera; family Pieridae; genus Zerene; species Zerene cesonia. The sequence continues at coordinate 6,619,625 of NC_052104.1, read as the reverse complement.
ACCGGATATAAGAATTACGTAAATTAAAATGTATAAGAGTTACTCGAGCGATAAGTTATGTAACTTTATAATTGATATGACGTTTAATTCTTAAACTGCAAGTATAATACGATGCTGAAATGGTCGCGTCGGAAAACTGTAACTTTTTTAAAGTATCCATGAAAGTTGTAATATTAATAATACCTATAAAAATTAAAAGTCTTCTTTAGAAAATCGTAAGTCCATAAGTTTATTATATCATTGGTAACAAAATAGTAAATAGAATATAAAGATTTCAATGCTAATTTCCTCAAAACTACATTTTCAAGGAACCGTTTTGAAGTGTGGAAGAGGTGTGGTCAATTTTTCGGGTACGAGCGTGACTTCGTTATACAATTACAATACTATGCGTAATAATATAATAATACTAAGTAAACACTTAGTTGTATATAAATAGGTATTTAAAATTCTAACCATTTATGTAGCGGTTCTATTTATTTCCAATTCCTTTTATGCTCACAGATTATTAACTGCCCAGAACAACTATACTGAAACCGTACTAATCTAGAGCAAGGCGATTGTAAACAATTTATTCAATAACAAAGCCTTAGAAGTCCTCGATAAATGTATTTAATTAGAACAGATGATAATACAATAGGAAATGTTAACTAATTTATGGAACGAATAGATATAAGTATCTAAGTTTGTTTAAGATTTAACAAAGATAGGATAGCTAATATTTGCCTGATAGGAGCACACCAATAACTCTTTATTATTAAAATTATAACTTTTATTACGTATATATATGTAATGTTTTAGATTTTTTTTTAATCATGAGGTATCTAGTTAGTTTGTTTTGAAAATACATCAAAGCAATATTACTTCCTAAAGTTGAAAAAAAAAATTGTTTCTGACATCTCTGAACAAAAAGAATAACTACATCCAGATTCAGGCAACGTTATGTAATAAAATCCGAACCTTGTAAGGAATTCAAGAAATATTACATAAATGACGTAACAAGCGAAAGTAGTTCACATCCTTATCAATTGTTCATGCAATTAATGAGCTATCGTCATCAAAACATTATCATTTATAAATGACAATTATTTTAATTTTTCTTTTATATTATATTTAGATATTAACATACAGGATGTGCCCGTAATAACTTGTTACTTATCATATGTTTTTATTATCATAGATCTCTTGAAATTTGTGATGTGATTTTGTTAAAGTGCCGTATGCGGGCGGGTAGTTACCTTTAGGATAAAAAAGTTTAGATATCATTTTCATTGCCACGACCAGCATTTGTGTCTCAATATCGTAACACGAACATCGTTAATGGAATTTTACAATTAACTTTTGTTAATTGATGTAGGTACCTACGCCCACTTACACAATGTATAGATTGTTTAACTCTAGCTGTAACTGTGTAAATATTAAGCTAGGTATATAGTTACATATAGAGATTATCTTAAGAATAGAACTGAGAATAGAACTTATACTACAAAATCAGCTCGGGCTTTGTATCTTCAACCAAAGTTGTTATTCGGAGCCACGAAAGTAGGATGCAACCCAATGATTTGCGCGGTATTTTTTTATATATATTAGTTTATATTAGTAGAGTGTACCTAGATCGAGATTACTAGATTTAAGTAGACCCTCATGTACATTTTTTTCAAAAACAATAAACTGCTCATTAATTCTTGGAGGAATATTCAATAGCATTTCGTTTACCGCTAAATGTAAATAAAGCGTGGTGCAATAAATCAATTAACATTTAAGTAGTATCGGGTTGAGAAGTGAATGCGCTCAGTGGAAAGTAAGAGTGCAACAGAGTCAATGCACCTACAAATGACCGATAATAGGTTAAGATTTACTTTACTCACGTGGTTGTCAAGGGTGTTTTCAACCGTTATTTCCCTGGCTCTGGAGACATAGCACACAAGGAGCACATAAAATATAGCCACTGTTCTCCATTCGCACATTGTTGATCCGTTGTCGGGCGCGATAATTTTGGCACTATTTATTTGTGCGACATCTCCGCTTGGTTACTGCCGAATTCGGTCTCGATTCAATGGCATTATTTCGCAAACGTTGCCTGGCCGACTATCGCCGTCGGCCGCGGCCGCGGAATCCGCCGCGGGTTGGAGTCCCCGGCCACCACTTCGCGGACTTTCTCTTCGCGCCAAAACTTTATGTGGAGGTGCAGCCCCACCTCGCTAACGCTGATCTTCATTATTTACAAGGAAGTAAAGACGCACATACATCTGTGATTATTTTTATTATGTTAGATTCATTTTTTAAATAATTCACACGCCTTTATATTCTAATTAATAATATGAGAGTTGTTTATATTCATATAGTATATCGTCAACAATAGGAAGATATAAATTATCCATTTTACAAATGATATTTGAAGAATTGACTTAAATTAAAACTACAATTATTCAACCATACCTTTATGCCTTAAAGTAATATTATAATAAAATCAATGAATAAAACAATATAGCATCTTGTATGAATAAGTAAGCTATAATTAATTTCCTATGGGACTATTTAGTAATCGGTGATAAGGGTTTCGTTTCACAAACCTACCCAGGGTCATAATAATAGAAAACAAGTAAAATTTCAGATTTTTTATGACTTTATTACCTCTGGATCCATGATAGTTTCTAAAACAAGAAAAAAATAACAACTTATCATTTGGAATTTCCTTGATGTCTAATGAAAGTGAAATCCGATTCTGTAGCGTTTCCGGAATGATCGTCTACAAGTAATGAGCTTCTCGCAAGTGACGATAAACAGTTCGACACTTTAAATAACGCATATCAATGTATTATGGCTGTACCTACGAGTATGTAGTATGTACCCAATAATTATAATAAATATAGTAAGCTATAATTATTTCACTACGTGCAAAAACAAACATTGAAATATCCAAGTTTTGGGAGAGCTGCGAAGCCTAAATTGCTAATCTTTTAGTTGCCTTATGTACGCATCGGATTTCTATAAAGTGTTTTTTTTACTATTATTTTAATTTCGGATATTATACGGCCTATGCTATGACGTCACGCCTCTCTTCAGCCAGGGACCGCAAGACGGCGCGGTGTTGACCCTACTTATTTTATAGTTACCTATACCAGTAAACTTCAATTTTAATGTTGGAGTCGAGCATGAATTAGGCCGGCTTGCATCGGGGAAGTACCACACCTCCACAGAAAACTTGCGTGAAATAGTGGCAAGCCACTGTGTTTCGTACGGTGAGCAGGCCAGTTTCCTTCTCACCCTTCCCAGTCCATTCCTTCTTTCCATTCGTCAATCGTTTCCTTTTTCCATCATACGGTCAGAACAATATAAGCATTCGCAGAGGCACTGCCTCGGGAATGTTTATGGGCGGTGGTGATCGCTTACCATTAGGCGAATCACCAGCTCAGTTTCACGCCGACATAAAAAGATATGTTTAGTAGATACTTCACAGTCTACTGAAGGTTTTCTATTAGCACAATATTTCATGTAGAATCAGAATTTAACTACTGCCAAAAATCCTACTAATCCTACTAAACTAATATTATAAATGCGAAAGTTTGTAAGGATGTGTGTGTTTGTTGCTCTTTCCAGCAAAAACTACAGAACCGATTGCAATGAAATTTGGTATGTACGTAGACAGCTGGACAAGTGGAACAACATATAGGCAACTTTTTATCCCGATATTCCTACGGGATACGGATTTACGCGGGTGAAACCTCGGGGCGCAGCTAGTTGCGAAATAAAGATAAGGGACTATTATTTTCTAAGTAAGCATTGCCTACACTCGGGTAGTGTCCATTTTTGTAATAACCAAAAAGAAATAGCAAGATTTTAAAATCGAATTTAATACGTGGTCGAAGAAATGAAATATCGACTTGAGCCACACTATAAGCTTGAGGCACTTGATCCTTGCCTACTAACGTCTAACGGCTATAATAATATAATGAATAAATTAATGAAAAGAACTTTATTGCATTATAGACTTCTAAAAACTTAGCACAATACACATACAATGATAATGCAATGAACGGCCTTATCGCTTACAAGCTTTTTTTGTTAACTTGTTCTCTATCCATAAAATAAATAAACATCAAAATTATAATCTTTACCTACTCAACAGAAACTGCCTAAAGACAGTGGAAGTGGGTAAAACTTTGTCTTCAAAAGAAATTCGGGGACATTCTACAGCTGGTAGCGCGGAAAAAATAAATAAGTTTTTCACTTCATCTGCACTTTGTCCGCATCATGAAAATTGATGCCTTCCGTCCGGTCCCGTTTCATCTGTCTAAATAAAATTTCACACTTTCTGAACTCTTAGGAAATTTTAATTAAATTATTCTGGCAACTTTGTTACAGACGCCGAAATTACACATTCTAAAGAGATACACGTAGTATCTCTCAGTATGGTAACCAATACCTACTGTAGTATATAGTATCTGTATAATATTTGTGTACCAGTTGCAAAAATACACCCGTGCACAATGATTATGTATAAGGTACATATTTAGCGTGCCTAAATTTAAAAGGAAGTGATTGTAGTAAATCGTAAAAGAATCGCTCAGTTATATTGTAGACCATAAGTTTTGGAAATAAAATAAAACAGCATAATTATTAATTCATCATTTATTGGTGAAATAATTCATTCTTAAAAAATATACTTACATAAAACTTTTTTTCAGAAACTTACCAGAGTGCAATTGCGACCCGATGCTCAGTTTCACGACGTCATATTATCATGGAAATAAATCATAAATTAAATAGAAAAAGGAAAATATACGTACCTATTGAAAGTTGTGTGATATGAAGGCATTGTAGCCACGTCTTATGCACCTACCCTACATCGTTTCTCTTAAAATGACAATTTGAGGATCATTGCCCACAACAGCAAAGATCGTGAAATAATTACCTACCCATTCCCGATAACTTTAGACTAAAACTACGACTTTCTAGCATCAAATTTGTAAGTATTTTCAGCATATTTGCTAATCGATTTTATTTTGTACTTATGTACGTTCACATGACAATCTGACTACCTATTTTTGATTTCGTGTAGGTAGAAAAAAAATACCTATTTGCCTTGGTCATGGACTCGCGTGTACAGCTGGACCGATTTTGCGGATTATTTATTTTTTTTGTTGCATTTTTTCAGAAGAAAAACTATGTGAAGGTAAAACTTAAGAAATTTACTGCGCCAAAAAATTTAATTTTATGCTATACTTCACAACGACAACATTTGATCGATCGAACGAGATAACATGTCGGCGCATAAATAGAAAACAATCTGTTCCCTATTTTGTATACCATGTCACAGGTACTACTGTACCTATGCTTATGTGTAAGTAAACTTGCGAAGTGGGCGTTAATAGGTACCCCCTCATAGAATAAATACAGTTTGGTAAATTACGGTGTTGTCAATTAGGCGACTTAGGGTTTCCAAGCCAAATTATGTGGGTTGGCACTCATTTATAAGTATACCGACCTATCTTATGTTCTATCTAACTATTGTGGTCTCCGAGTCTTGTATTGGTCTGAAGTCTATACCTACCTGTCTCAAAATCTCGATCGCGAATAATAGCGTATGTATTAGTATAATCTAAACCAGATCAGCTAAATTAGTAGATTTCAATTTTACTAAACCCAATGGCAGATCAAGCATATCATATAGGCAACTACTTATGAAGGGAGATAACATTTTTCTCAAACCCATTACCTGCCTACATACCTACGTATAGTTCGTCCTACTAAATTTTCCTTCCCGGCATTTTTTTATTTAGATGATATATTTACCGAGTAAACAAACAATAATTACACATTCCTAAACAATTTTTTTCAGATGATTTACGTGTTGTCATGAAGAATATCAAGCAGCCTGGTATATAATACCAGTACAACCATTTATGACAACTATAGATAAGTGATGAAAATGTAGAACAAATGTTTAAAGTAAAAAGTAATATGGGAACAATAAAAGAAAAGTAGTATTATAATAGAAAGTCAACAAGTTACTGATTGATCTTTTAATGTAGACAAAAGTGGCTATGTGGTATCCAATATCTTAGAAAAATATTTGACGTTGGTATCTAACATGCATAAACAGTTTATTTTCAGGGTAAAATGACTAAACACCACGCAATGTGATTAATTTATTTACACATCTAGGTATGTATGTATGTAGTATCTACTTATTATTAAAATCTCTTTATGATATAAACTACTAGATGGTTTGAAGCTACACACTCCACTTGAATATAACGCTTCGTATCCTATTTATTTTTCTAGCATTGAAACCTTCTAGTGTCTGACATTATACGAACTTAATTTCTAACATTGATTTAATAAGAGGTCTATATACAGATCTAAAGAAACAACCCTACAGATTTCGTATTAAAATTTATTTTACATCAAATTATCCTATAAGTCCATTTCTATAACCTAAACACTTACAACATCTATTTGAGAACTTAATACTGAGTCAGGAAAATAAATTAATCATGATGATTTATCCATCTAAAGTCAACTAACACTGACCTTTTCTTGTCTAGCTTCTACACAACTCCAAACATTAAATCCTAAATTGTACTTATTTATGAAAACGTAAATTAATTTCACAATGTATACGCGTCCATAACAGTATGTCACGATAAGTACCTAAGTACCACAATAAATAGCCAACTTACATATCAGTACATAGAAAAAATAATTCATAATATATTCTTCTAAAAGATAATGTTACGATCTATCTATCATCTAATTTTCCTGACGCCTTCTCCTAGGTGGTCTCGATTGTAGACCATGAGGTGTAACTATCGAGCTCCGGAGCGCCTACACTAGCACGATATACTCTGCACTACTAGTGTACTTAGCACGTAACCTAGAGATTGAAAAAATCTTTAATAAATCATGTACATGTAAACACCAAGTTCCTTCACAGCATTAATCATTGAACTATCTAACTCGAGCTATCTAGCCCTAAACCATTAATGCTATGTAGTAAAACCTAAAAAACGTTAAGGGACACCTAATAACTGTGTCAAATATAAGTCAGTTGTGAATATAGAAAAATAGATGTGTTAATTTAAGTTTGTTGTGAATGTTAATGAACTATGTGTGAGGTATACATACGTTTAGAATCTCCCTCCACGGCCCTGGCCTCCATAGTTGCCGCCTCCATAGCCACCGCCGCCACCACCACCTCCCTGGTTCATATTATAGGGAGCCGACCTATTGTTCCCACCATATTGCTGATTCCTTGTAGGCCCACCACTATATCCCTGATTACCATAGTTACCAAATTCTTGGTTACCCCATCCTCCTCTTTGGTTTCCACCCCCATACC
>NC_052104.1:6533162-6611283 GCF_012273895.1 Zerene cesonia | reverse complement strand
CCATAGTTACCAAATTCTTGGTTACCCCATCCTCCTCTTTGGTTTCCACCCCCATACCCACCACCCCCTTGGTTGCCACCGCCCCAACCACCCTGGTTGTTATCCCATGGATTTGAATTGTTCCAACCTCCTTGGTTGTTTCCATATCCACCTGAAATATAATTTTCAATGTAATATATTTGCTAACTGCATTTTCTATAATGAGAACAGATATGTAATCAATAAACTTTTGAATAATAAAGACTTTTACAGACCTCCACCATTACCACCCCAGTTGTCATTTCTGCCAGGACCACCACCTTGTCTTCCACCTCTTTGATCAGAGCCATCCTTAGGCAATGCCTTTTTGACATCCAATTGCTTGCCATTAACTTTGTGAGGTGCATTTACTAAAATAAACATATATAAATTAACAACTATTCAAGATAACAAGAAAAAAAAACATGATAATTAAAGAAATAATGTTAGTTGATTTGCGTACCAGATCTATTATGAAAAATCATAGTCAGGTATAGCTTTAATCAATTATTTACTTTCCACAGTCAGAGGAAGCCAGTTTGGACACAAATGTTCCATTCTGGGGCAAAGCTGTGGCACAAATATTATAAGAGAAAAGTTATTGGTCTGGACTTACAGCATATTTTGTCTACAGGGTCATAATCATCAAACTCCACAAATCCAAATCCCCTCTTTTTGCCAGTTGCTTTATCTGTCACTATACTGACATTTTTCACTTCACCATAATTTGAGAAATACTGTCTTAATTGTTCTTCATCATGATCATCCTTAATACCACCAATAAACAATTTCTTTACAGTTGCACCAGCTTCTGGGTTCTTAATGTCTTGTCTTGCAACAGCTCGCTTAGTTTCAACAAATCTTAAAAAAAACATCAAAGTTAAGATTATTCAAATTACAAGTATAACCACTGCTATCCATACTTTGAGAAGTAAGGTTATTTAGCTTGAACCCATGAGGTACCCAGTATTTTTCTAAAATCGTGTTTAAATTACCCTTCGATTGAGTTAATAATTATATGCATCATAATTAATAATCAATATATTGATAGCACGACAAACGCTACAGACCCAAGTTATTCTAATTAAAGTTTGTTGACCTCACAGAAAATGCCACGTATACCAAATACACAAGACATTCACCAAGTGTTGTCAAATTATATTTGCAGTAAAAAACGATATAAAAGCAATTTGTAAGCTTTTATATAGCTGGACTGCAGTAAAAATGTAAATTAAAATTGATTTACTCACCGTCCATCGATACGATGTGGCCTGTTGTTTTGCGCGTCATCTACCATGTGTGCTTTGGAATATGTAATGAAACCGAAGCCGCGTGATCTTTTAGTTTTTGGATCCTTCATTACAACCACGTCCACAATTTCTCCCCATTTCTCAAAATGGGATTTAAGGGATTCATCTGTTGTTCGGTAATTTAACCCACCGATGAAGATTTTTCGGTGGACCTCGGGCTCATCCTGTAAGTAGAACACGGTCAACAAAATGGCGGATGGCGTGGTCATACGAAATTTATTCAGATGATAACGAAAACAGGTACGCAGAAATTAAATAAATTAAACAGGAAAATGGCTTTTAAGACAAAAATAAGTAACATTATCGTGAGAGAGTACGCATCAAAATCAACACAAAAATGATGATTCATCACAAAAATGAAACCCTCGTGAATGGATAAAACGAAAACAGTTGTACTCACAAAACCATCGTCGCCGTTTTGAGGTCGCATTTTTCTTTTTACTTAACACTTAACAATAAATATATGTAAATTACTTTTAACTATTCTTTTGAACGTGGTGTGAACGGAACAAAATTACAATCTTTTTGGAACACGTCCAACCTCAACCGAAGCCACGCCGAAAAGACCGAGTTACTGAGTTGGAAGTTGATACTTGATAGTTGGTACGTGAACCATAGACTATGTGTCAGTCGCCAGTGATATGATTGGTTGGTTGAATTAATTAAAATGCTGCTCCATGGAATTGAATGAAAAAAAAAATGAATGAAAGTTATAATATATAAATCATATGCGCTAATAAGCAATGTAATAACATTACACTAAATTCAGTTGTCATTGAATTTAGGAAAGGATAATCGCATTGAGCGAGTCAACATTCTAAATATAGAAGTCAGGATGGTTCTGACTGATTAAATCATTTAGAAGTTTAATTAGAAACACATTAAGCAATTGACTTATTTGACTTATAATTAACACTCACAAATAGCCCAATATTTAGAAATAAAACTTTTTAACGGATTTTAATCGTGACCACGCTCGCTATAAAGTGTTCGAAACGTCGGGTTAATAATACAATGAATAAATATCGTTTAAAATCCGTTAAAAAGTTTTTATTTTCTAAATGCATAATACTCGCGTAAAATCAAACACAAGCCCAATATTTTTCAGGGATGAAGTAATGAGCAAGTCATTGCCTTACGCGTAATGTAGGCAAAAGGTAATAGCTTGCTCATTTAATAATTTAATTATAAAGAACCATCAATGGTCGCCGATCAAATGATTATTATTCAAAATTGATTAATCTAAGCTATGAATATAAAAATAAGCCAACAAGGGCCAAGGGGAGCTAACAAAAAAAACTAATAACAACGTTATTTCTAGGTGTACCAAAAAGTTTTATACGATACGATCATTACAATCATGAATTGTCAAAGTCAACATAATTTTATTTCTTGTCACTGTCACTTGCAATAGATTACGTTTACGCTTTCAAGATCCGGTGATTCGGTCTTTCGGTATTTTCATAAAAAATTATGTGAAAATAGATAAAACTTTTCTTTTCTTTTAACTTAAAACGAAATTATACCTTTTGCAAATACATAATATTCCTATCTGGAATCAAATACAAATATTAATAGTAAAATTCTTATTGTGTTTTAGGTGGATACAAAGTTGCAGAACTTTTCTGGGGTAGATATCAATTTTACTACAACTCGAAATGAAACCTCGCGGTGGTGGTGGTGGCGATGATTTTGTAAGTATATTAATTAATTGCTGAGAACTATTCAATGTCTCGCAACTTTATAAATAATACATGAATTATCACGACCTGATGTTTCGCGATAATAATTTAATAATTTATTTTCTCTTCACAAATGATTATCTGTACATTATATTGTTAAATCTATTGCCTGGTTGGTTGGTTGGCGATGGTTACAATGTTAGAAAATAATTAATCTTGTATATTTACATAAATAATTAAAATCCTTAGCCATTGTAATATGAGGAAGGGCGTATATTAGGAAAACTATGAGAAACAAAGAAAAAAAAAAAATTTTTTAAATCACTGTAAAAAGTAAGTAATGTCACTCTCTATCTTCCTAACTATCTTCAGAACTAGAAGTCAGATTGTAAAGTCACCTCCTTGTAATGAAATAAATGCAAACATTTAATTTTTAGTTTGATAGCATTGAAATGCTTTATAAATTTTAAAAATTAAATTTAACAAAGGCCGCGTTCCATCGATACAATATTGTAATCATTGAAATAATGTTTCGTATTGGTTGTGATGGTTCTTAATCATCTCAATAGATGGCGTGGGGTGCCCCTTAGGCACATGAAACCGAAAGAGTAGAAGAAATTCGATTACTGTGGCAGGATCACGGGTGGCCAAGAGGCTAGGCGTTGCTAAAGATAGGCAAGAAACGCAGGTTCGAATCCTGCCTCGTGATCAAATTTTTTCTATTCTTTCAAAATTTCTCATTTATAAATGCAAACAAACACTTTTGCATTTACAATATTAATAAGGATTCCAACAAAATACAGCAAGTATCAAAATGGAGGTGATAACCTTTTAGATACCTTTTAATTGATGGAAATAGGAAATATCAACTTTATCGATTTGGAATTTAGATTATTTCAAGAATTCATCCAAGAAATGTGTACTTTTAATTGAGTGTTGGAACATAAAATTTGAGAATGATTTCATATTTCAGGAAGAGCCAGAGCACACCAGAAAGCTTTTCATAGGAGGCTTAGATTACAGAACAACAGATTCCTCGTTGAAGGAATTTTATGAGCAATGGGGGGAAATAGTTGATGTGGTGGTGATGAAGGACCCCCAAACAAAGAGATCTCGAGGGTTTGGTTTCATCACATATTCTCATGCTCATATGGTAGATGATGCACAGAAGAACAGGCCACATAAAATTGATGGAAGGTAGAAGTTGTTACATTTATTGATGAAAAAAAAATTATGAAGCTTTTTGGTTTGCAATGATTTTAATTGAGTTTTCAATTAATGTTAAAATATTTCAAAGATTTATTACATTTATGATTACAATGATTACAAGTCCAGTTTGTTTACACCAAAAAACAAAATATTTGAAATCGAAAGATATTTGTTTAAATAAACAATCCCTTGCATAATGTTTTTGCGTATATTTTGTATGCAATGCAAAAAGTATACTTATTATATAAATAATACTAATTAACTAAGTATTGCAAATGCTTTGTACATTAGTCATTGTGAATCTTACATTGCATTTATCAAGTTTTAAAAAAACAAATCTAATCTCTGATACAATAGATAATAGATGTTTCCCTCTTCTTGTGTCACAATGTTTGTCCTCAATGGACTCCTAAACCACTTAACCGATTATAATAAAATTCGCACACCATGTGCAGTTCGATCCAACTTGAGAGATATGATAGTTTAAATAATTTTAATTACGATAAATGACAACCCAGGCGGAGCCGGGGCGTGCAGCTAGTATGTATGTAAAATCCTTGTGTCACATTGTTAGTTACCATACTCCCTATTGGACCTGGACCAATTATGAAATTTTTAGGGCACATGGGGTAGATCTGAGAATCGTCCAAAATATATTTTTCATACCCCTAAATGGTGAGAATAAAGCAGTATAGTATTTGCCAAGTCAGCTAGTATATATTTTTATTTTAATGTTTTAGAGTGGTGGAACCAAAGCGAGCCGTTCCTAGAGAGGAAATTAACAGGCCAGATGCTAGTGCTACAGTAAAAAAGTTGTTTGTTGGTGGTTTGAAACAGGATATTGAGGAGGAGGACTTAAAAGAGTACTTCAGTTCATATGGCAGCATTTTGTCTGTTATTCTTGTGACTGAGAAGGACACTGGCAAGAAGAGAGGCTTTGGATTTGTTGAGTTTGATGACTATGACCCTGTAGATAGGATATGCTGTGAGTAACAATTATTTTTGTGATGAATTCTCTCAATGTAAGATGTCTTACATTGAGTTAAATTTAATAAGTATAAAAGCAAAGAATCTATCTATCTATCTGTTATAGATGACTCCTTAAGGTGTGGATTTTTGTAGAAAATGATAATTATTTATGTAATATTTTTCTTCATGACACACCTAGGATTATTTAAAGCAAGAATATTTGTAAGCAAGATCATTCTATAAATTGACTGTCACGAACACAATCTTCAGGCCTTTAATGACTGAAAACGCTCACTTAATAATAGTTATATTGTTTTGCAGTACAACAAAATCACAAAGTGAAAGGGCACAGGATAGACGTGAAGAAGGCGTTATCGAAGTCGGAGATTGGTGGAGGGGGCGGAGGCGACCGGGGCAGTGGTGGCAGCCGGCGAGGGGGCCGGGGTGGCTGGGGCAACCGACAGGGCAACCAGGATTGGGGCAACTCTGGTGAGGATACAGTTTGGATATTAGTTATTTTATAAATAAAAGAAGTAATTAAACTGACCAACTAATTTTGTAAGTCGGTTAGAGGGTGTTGTATTATTAATTAATATATGTAATATTAATATCGTAGATCCATAAGTAATAATAAAGACTCAATTGTGTCCTCTGAGAAACACAGGTTGTTGGGTTCTCAATTTGACATTTACTCAATTTATTTTGCCAACCCTTAGAGTGCCGTGCGACCAATTCAAATCTCTTCTAAATCTATCTATCTATCTCTAAAACAGGATACAACCAAGGCGGTTGGAACAACCAGTCGAATCCATGGGAGAATTCCGGTGGCAATTGGAACCAAGGTTACGGAAATCAGGGTGGATGGAATCAGGGCGGCGATAACTTTGGCAGCGGATACCAACAGGATTTTGGTGGCGGTCCAATGCGACCCAATTTCAATGCGCAGAGACAGCAGCCGTATGGCGGTGGTGAGTTTTCATTATTATCTATTAGTAAATATTAGTAAATAATAGTAAATAATAATCCACTACATAATGGAAATAAATTTTATTAATATAAAAATTACAGTAGGTGGCTGGTAATAAGATTTATTTGTAGATTATGGCAATGGTTTCATCTATACTAAATGAATTAGATCATACCTCATTTATTTATTATAATTTTTTTATTGTGTCCCTTTCTCCATAGTTAAATTGTATAAAAGTATTATGTTATTGTATAATTATGTATTTGTCATTTCAATTAGGTGGTTACAACACAAGCGGGGGCGGCGGTGCTAACTTCGGAAATGCGCCCACTGGCAATCCGCGAAGATTTTAACCTACAGTCTTGTAAGTAAATATTTAATAATAATATACAAACATATATAATATAATACAAACCACATGAAGCGAAAACAGACATCTTTCGGATTTCAGAGTAATGAAGTGCTTTTCAATTGTAAATGTTTATAAATCAGATTGATTTTAGTTCAATTGAATTTAGGAATATTAAAAGGATAGAAGAAAAAAGGTGAACACTATTTATGCTCAATTTAAAATCTACAACTATCCCCTTGCTTAGCCGATATATAAAGCAACTACAAATCGCTACTACTACATCTTTGTTTTTTGCAGAAATTCCCAAAATTTTTAATAACGTTTTTTTCATGTTAGATAATATATAAAACCTTATGTTCAGGTTTTGTACAGGTGTATAATGCAATATTTTTAACACTTAGGTATCAAGTTGCGCTTAGATGAAACTAGGCAGGAAGTTAGTGTAGGACAAACGACATGGTGTCAGGGCCGAGAGGATCTGCAATTTTAGGCAGGTTAAGGTTTGTGCATAAGTGAGGAATTTTTCACAGCACACAAATCACAGTTTTTACATGCTTCAATTACACTGTCCAATTAATAATTAAGTTTGACATGAAGTCTTTTTACGTTTTTTTTTCTGTAAAAACTGTGCATACGTTCCTAGGTAGTAAGGTATATAATACAGATGAGATAGTGACCATTTTTTGACATTCCAAAACTTTACTGATTGCTAGATATGGTATTTTTAATTTATCTGAAATGAAGTTTAATAAGTCGTCTTGAGATATTGTCTATGGTATGTGTTTTAATGTTAGGTTAATGTATTATAAGAAAAGTTGATGATTCCTTTTAATTACGATTCATTGTTACTCGGTTGTTTCAAATTTTATTTCACGTTATTATAAGAATTTATGTAGAATAAGATATTCTGATTGTTTGGTGTTGTGTGCATTATTAAAATAAAAAAAAAACTGTGTTCCATGGACTCTTCTACGCGTGAGTCACCGATCGTGGAAAAGGCCATGGTAAGTTAATATTTTGATGGAAATAAACGTACGCAATAAATTCAATTGTTTTATTTTTAACTCTCTTAACTTTAAATACCCAAAGATATTACTTTGGCATTTTTAATTATAACATAATTAAATAAGTTTGATTTAATACGTTTTATTGAATACAAAACAAAAAACGCTTTTATGATGAGTTCTTAAAGCATACACTAAAAGTTAAAACTTTGACTAGTTTATTTACAGTTTCAATTTAATATATATTTTTTATAATTAACAAGAGATCCGTCCCGGATCCTCCGTGGTATGTTTATTCTCTCCTTATCCACGTGCCTCAAACAACGTGAAAATCAATACGATGATTTAGACGAGCCATTCTCGGATTTTAAGAAGAAAAACATTTGGCATTAAAAAAAAAGATTTAAAAAAAATAAATACATGGAAAGCCCATAAGATTTCTACGAAATACTTGACTCCTACATTTTTGCACATGGTAGCTCACAAATAAAAAAACGCAATTTAAAATAACACAGAACGTGGTCATGGGTAGACTAGAATCTATTTTTCGAGCCATTTTTTCATTGTCATAGGTACCTAGTTCCTACATACGATACTTAAAATTGTTCTCCTTTGGTATTTAGAACTAATTATATAAATTAATAAATAGCGCTGCAAACTGTTCTTTTTTGGCTAAATATTTTTAAATGACAAACACGATACATATGTAATTTCTGCACATGAAACTTTCGTCTTTACGTAACACAATGTTCAATGCAATCATGCGGAAAAACGTAATATTCGTGTTTAATAAACAATTTTACATATTATGGCAAATGTGGTTTTGCCGTATATATTTAAGAATGGAGATAGTGGATAAGAATTTACATTATATTTATTTATCGTTATGTGGCGGTTGCACTGGCAAGCACGGGCACGGCGGAGGTGGGTACGATGGCAGCATTGTGGGGAAGAAACCTGATGCTGCTGCCAATTGTCTGAAATTTTAATTAGTTCCTATAGCTGAGTTATAACTTCTTTGATTTTTGGAGACTTATAAATTATTGAAATAGTATTTCTAGTAATAAATTCGGTAGTACCAGTTACTCATATTCGTATGCGAACCCACAATTGTAAACAATAGACGCAAATATTTCTTC
Organism: Zerene cesonia; assembly: GCF_012273895.1. Taxonomy (NCBI): domain Eukaryota; kingdom Metazoa; phylum Arthropoda; class Insecta; order Lepidoptera; family Pieridae; genus Zerene; species Zerene cesonia. The sequence goes on along the minus strand of NC_052104.1, from coordinate 6,602,633 downwards.
CATACATGAGTGCAAACATTCGTACATAGTACTATTGTTTGCATACAAGTGAGTGACGAAAGTTATACATAGCAACTTAAAAAGTAAGTAAATAAATGATGGTTAAGGGGACAAGTAGATCTTTGTATAGTCATAAGCTTATTCGGTTCACATACCTGTATTGTTGATCTAGATGAGCTTTTTCAATTCTCTTATCTTTAGCTCTTCTGTTTTGAAACCAGATTTTTACTTGTGTTTCACTGAGTGATAATGCAGATGCTAATTCACAGCTGTAATAAAAAATAAGAAAGAGAAATAATTCAATAGTTAAATAATACGTACCAAAAAAATCAGTCGAATTTTACATATCACTATTCATGTAAATCTTAATTTTATCTCACCAAAATTTAAGGCAACACAAAATAATTGTGGGATATATCCGGCATCCGCCATCTTGGATAGACTTACGGAACTATTAATCATATAGGTACGATCATGTACTGTAACGGAATAATGGAATGTTCATTTTTAATAATTAAAGTATTTTTTTACTCACCGTCTAGCACGAGCAACATATTCGCCTCTAGCGTACTCAAGTTCCAATCGCAGAGTTTGGTGCGCTGAGAAGGTGGTACGTTGCCGCCGTGGTCGACTTTCTTTTCGTCTTCTACGTGCAACTAAAATTATAATAATAAAACCTGGTTATCTTATTAAAACAAATGTAATAATAAATAAGTATTAATATACTTTAGCTTTGCGTGGTGGCCAGCCGCTAGGTAAAGCTAAGGAAGCCGCCGGCCCGCAATCGCGGCCAATCCAAAATTTCCCATTCCGATTGCACTCGCCTATGTATCATGCTATACGTCTTTTCCCATGCCCTAATGTTTATTAAAAGATTAATGCAGAACCATGAATCATCATAGAAGGAAATATAAATACAGATAAATAAAAAAAAGATAAATAACATTACAGATGATTTTAATAAGGTAGGCACCATCATTTTTTTATTGTGTTTTCTTTTACGCGTGTATTTAGCATTTAGAAATTCAATATTCACGTTTATATGTCATTGTTATAGTTTAATCTGAAATTATTTTCAATCTCAAAACTTCCTAACTATTTGCTTAGGTAGGTAATTGTTTTTAAATGTAACCACAGATTATCATTAAAACATTTAGCAAACATATGGCAAGGGTTTAATTACAGTGTAAAAAATAAATTAATCGCAAACAACAATAATAAGGTTTCGTTGTGGTTCCTGCAATCAGTGGGAAGTGATTCAGTGATAAAAAATACTTGTAAGAGCTCCGATTCGCACCATATTGTCCCGGATACCGGAAATATTTTGAAGCCTTGTGGTGATTCATGGACATAACCGTTAAAAATGAAATAAGATACCTCTTAAAACGATCCCGTTTAAAGGCAACAAGCAGCTATTGTAAATATATTTTGATTTGTATTATGAATACCTATGTCCTATATATTTTGTACAAGGAAAACGCAACCTGTGATGCTAGTTTGAAGCGACTGAAATTAGTAATTTTTTTAAGAATCGAAACAAAATAACATTTTTTAACTTACTAGGAACATAAGATTTTAGAGAATAATCATTGTGAAAATGAAATACAAATTACAAAATAATACAGAAATATATCATTCTTAAGAGCGTATTTTTAAAAGAATACAGAATGTAAAAAAGCTTAACTAAGGACAAGACTTATTAAACCATCTTTTGAATTATTAAAATCTTGGTAAATCCGAAATCAACGCCACGTTACATGCATATCTTGTCTTATTAGTAATTAGTATTTATTTTGACAGCATACAAACAATTTTGAACCATTAGATGCAATAGCACAGATTTCTTAGTAGTTAACAGTAAATTATGAAAGGAAGCTAGGCCACTACACCTCTATACCACTGCACGGAAATCTCTGTCGTGCAACTGTCACAACCGGTGAAGCCTCGTACGCGCCTGCCGGCTCATTTGCAATGATTTACGATTCAACGCACTTCGCAGAGTTTAGTATATTGCTTTTTATAAGCTCACTTCAACCTATATAATGTTATGAGTTGCCCTTCCGTGGAAAAAAATCTTTGATGAAGGTAGAAGAGCGAATAATTTGATGGAAGCGAATATTTATTAATTTGTTGATGAAGCTTCATCATTTATCAATTTGTTGGTAAGTATTGGTAAAATTACCTAATGATGGGCCACGGACATGGTGCATAATTTAAAGAATACATTTTGAGTACATTTCATAACACAATAATAAAAAATGGGAAAAGAAATTGTGCCAAAAATGCGTCCAGTAGATATTACGAAAATCAAGGAAATAGCATGTTTCATGTCGTTAGTAGACAGGGATTGTGCGTGAGGATTGCTCAGCTATCTTATTGTTTGAATGAATATAACCGCCCATTCGCTTAATGTTGGCAAACAAAAGAAACAAAATACTAAGGAGAGATTATCTTATATTACAAAATAAAAAATGGTGTTACTAATGTTGTATATTCCTCCGAAATGAAAGTAATATCGTATCATCAGTAATTAATATATTTATTAAACCATGAAAAACATTGTTAGGCCTACCTTATAATTTTTTTCATTGTTTAAATTACCTCTAGTACCTATACTAGGTTGTGATTTTGGAATTTCTTTAACCTATTCAAAGCCGCTCTATTTTTGGCCATATTTATCATCCCGGGGCAAAGTCGCGGCTAGATAATAAAGACAACGGCCTTTTTGTTTTGCTTTTAGCAATGAATATAATATCAGGCCCCATTTTTTCTTGAAAAAAACTTTATCTTAGTTATTCTTAGTATTGTTGATTGAATTACAAATCAAGATCACGGTTTAAACAAAGCCCGTTATTGATTGTTTCTCTGTTATAGTAACTAATAAAGCTATTTAAAATCGTGTTCACTCTGAGAATTGTCAGCTGTGGTGTCTCACCACTTGTGTGTAATTGAGCCACAATAGGGGTATAATCTGGGCGAGTGTTGTCGCTTTGAATAATCACTCACTCCATCGACGACGTGTGACGTGATAATGATGACGTATTGATATGAAAATTTTAAAATGTAGAATACGTGATTTTTATTCTACTTACATTCTGGCTAGACGTAAATAAACCTATTGAATATTCTTTTTCTTTTTAAAATCTTAAGCCATATGCTATGTATGCTTTGGTAGAATACTTAAAAGTCACATTTATATAAATATCACGTAAAATGAGAAAATGGGAGGAAAGGATAGAAATAAATCTTACCAGAGGGGATTCAAAAAATTTAAAAACTTGTCTCACGTGATTATTGGATCTCCCAAACAAATACTACGTAATAAGTTTGCTATATTGCTATATGCTCTATTGCCGGTAATTTTGCTTTATTTTATAACAACAACAAAAAAAGAAATAAGGTCTGTCCAAAAGGGTAGTCCAATACAATTAAATTTAATATTATGCAAGTAACTAAATAAAAATTTAAAATAGCTTGACGATTATGCGTTAGAGATTTCTTTTAAATCGCACCCTCTAAATGTTTGTTTTGTGATGCTATAAAAATCATGATTAATCAACAATACTAACAATACAATAATAGGAAGAAGATATTAGGGGGTTGCTCCCTTTAATATTCATTACAGATCCCCTAATTACAAATTTATTCGACCATCGCTCGTTGAGATTAAAGAACACCTGATTTCCCTCTATTTATTTTTTATTATTTTCAATAGGTTTGCAAAGAAATTGATATTGCGAAGAACGGTTGCTTCATTAATTTTCAATTGAGCCCGATAGTCTACGATTTGAATGTATATTGAGATATGTTAGGTTGGTAGATATGTAGTATTTATTCATTGCATTTATAAGAAAATGAATTAGCTAAGTATTATACATAAAGTTCCGGGATTTTATGATACCTACCAAGTTTCAATTCCATTTCCAACACAATAATTTTTAAAATGTTCTACTAGTATACCAAGAGTTATTCAGCATATCTCATTTCAATGAATGTTGTATTATTTTTTTAGTATTGAAGCAATAAATGCTGTTTAAGACGTCAACACAATAAGACAAGGGACAAGGTTTTGAATCCCGCTTCAAGAGTCTGGATAGATTTTTTTTTTAATATTTCAAATAACTCATATATATTCGTATCCAAAATAGAGCTACGACCTGTTAAGAAACTAATTATAGTTTTTATCGACGAAGGCACGTCATGACTTCATGGGTATCCTAGATTTCCATAAGAAGAATAGTGGTGACTCAGTAGTTGGGATTGTCGGGGGTTCTAGACCAGAAGAGCATATAAGGAATTAATAAAATTTTCAATTTATCTGCTCATTATTCACATCACCACTGCTCGAAACGGTGAAGTAAGAAATCGAGAGGAAATTGTCCAAGTCCAAGAACCGAAACAGCGATATATGAAATCTGCCAACCCGCACTTGGTCAGCGTGGTATATTATGAGCTGAATCCTCATAGGAGACCTGTCTCAGCTGTGGGAACATACATGGATGGAATTCCACGCTAAGTAAATTAACAAAACTAAAAAATCAATAGGCATTGATATTGATGATTGTGTTCTTATATTATCTTATGTTGTAGTTGTTGTATGTATTGTGGACGTTAATCGTAGCATCAGTTATATTCGAGTGAGCAAAACGGTACGACGTGGCAATCTGCTTAAATACGATGTAAACGAGTACGATACAAATTGTGGATTGCGGCTTAGCTAATACAAATCACAATGTTATGTTTCCAAAAGAACGAGCACGCACGTGCGCTCTCCCACACAACTCAGCCAATTACCGTTTAATTTTTATTGCAGTATTTTGTGTTTGAGTGTATTGGTTAACCGAAATTATAATGTAATTAATATGGTTAAAAACAAATACGTTTAATTTGATATTATATAAATAAATATTTTTTTATCTAAGCATTAATATTTATTACATTCGGTCATTAAAATTAATAATAATGTATGCATTGAAATTGTATTTCATTATAATTTCAACAAAGGTAAAGTTAAGCTTGCAATCACAGCTATATGTTGTCGCATAGCTGCGTTGCTGTGTAACTTATATTTTCAAAAGAGCGAGAAGCGATTTTTTTAAGAAAGTTACTTTAAATCTTACTTTGAATTACTACTGTAAACATAAAAATTGCCTCTATGGTAGGTATCTCCTACTCAATTATGCTATAAATTAAAGTTCGTGAAATAAGAAGACGAATACTTATAAGTATTATTATTCTAATAATTAACCAAAACAATTGAAAGAGATCCTATTCGAAACGAAAATGTTTCATTTATGTTTTCACATAATTTTCGCCAGACATAATTTTCATTATTCAGTTTCACGGACCGTTGTTCCGTAATAGTTATAAGAGTTGAACAATGGATTTTATCGCGGTGTAGCAGAATTGCCGGCAATTTTCACACAAGGGTGAGTCAGAATGAGGACACAGCTCGTCGGTATAGCCGACCATCCATTCGTGGTGTGGTAATCGCATCACAGCCTCGCAGGCTCTGAGTACCTTCCGCATCTGCAAACATAAACTCTCGAGACACTTTTAAACGACGCGACTAACCATTATGATTCTATTATCAGACAAAAAGATTCGAACGACAATTGTCACTCTAATAAGATTGACGCGTTCGCATGCTGAATGAAATTCATATTTTTACATTCTAAATAGATTCATTCATCATCATGATGATTTTATTGTTCTTAATACTAATGTGACGCGAAATTGTTCCGAGAACTTCTTATTTTCACAACCTGTGCCACTTCTAATAAATAATAGTTCGATGAAAGTTTCATACTACTTCCAAATAAAGTCAAAATAATATTAGAAATTGCTTTTAGCAGTGAATCTATTAATTTTTCAACTCATTTACGCTTTTATATTCCATCTGAACAGGACACCCGCCGAACCAAACAGGGTGTAGTAGGAGTTTTAACTTTACGTACTTAGTATAACTATTTACTAATCTCTGTCGGTCCCAAGTCCCAACCAAACGGTAATCAGTTTCGGCACAGATAATGTAACTTCGGATTTGATACTTGTTTCGGTTACGAAGGTGGTCAGCTATCTGCCTGTCATAAAAAACACTTGATTAAGGTAGGCATAATGTCTATCGGACTTCAATAGTAGATTCCAATCGCTAAGCTACCGCTCTTAGATGCTTATATGCAAATAAGAGTATCTTATTTCCCACTGTGAAATAAGCATTATTGTATGGGACACATTGAATAGATATTTTCCTCAAATATTCATAAAGGACGTCCAGTGAGCGGGGATTAAGAGCGAAGAGGTTTTATCTACATCGTGCTCTATTATGTTTTTCAAAGTATTTTTCTAGTGATATTTTATTTTCACGATCTCACAGATACCCTTTCCATTCCAGTCTCTTTGTGGATCTGGATGTCCGTCTTACAAATATACATTTATTTTTATCATAGAACATCTTCTCTTTGAAGTTAAAAATCTATTTTTTGTACCTACTGTACCTTTAGAATGTGTTTTCTTCGTTTTATTATGTTTAATGTAGATCTTTACTTTAATTCATATCTATTAAATTTTCCCTCTTTGTCCGCAAGGACTTCTGACAATGTTACCACCGAGACGGTTCTTATATCTTCCGAGTTGACACATGATGCAATGATGCTCCGTCATGACATGAGCAGTTAGAAGACATAAAGTGCTCCAGTACAGGGAGTTTTAATTACATTTTTTTCAAATTAGTTACTGCCATACTCTGCTGTATGAAATTAGGATAAAAATGATCAAATATAAAAATCGACTATGAATCTAGTCATTCATCAGTGAGATAAACGTGAGAGATTCACTTTTGTTTTAAAAATTTTAAGAAATTTCTAAATTAATAGTGTTAAAGCAGTTTAATATGGTTATATATATTAGTAGCCTTTCCCCGTGATTTTATCCACATAGTACAAGATGATATATAACATATCTATATCCTTTCCATACATTGACTATCCAGCACGAAAATAATTTTTCAAATCGGACCAGTGGATTCTAACGACAAGCTCGTTTAAACAAAGAAATAGATAAACTAACTAATTAGGTATCTCTTATAGTCGCGAGTCTGTCTCTCTCGCACTTAAACGCTTTTTCCTACTGATTCAGAAAAAAATATATTCATGAAGAATGAATTCAGAACAGTAAAAATCGAGTGCTTGTACATTTAATATTTATCCAAAAACTGATAGGGTGTCCCCCTATTAAATAAGTTTAGCAGAAGCAAAATAATTGTTGATAAATTTTTTGTATGTCTGTCTGTCTATTTGTCTGGTAAGCAATGTCTTCGAAACTACTCGATTTGAACGCGGTTTTCACATGAAGATTATATTGAATGAGGAGCATTGTCAAAACTTTATTTAGTTAAAATCGGTTATGAGAAAAATAAGTTATGGACGTTATGGTCAATTGAAAATTTGCTTTCGAGTGCTGATTTAAAATTAAAAAAATGCGTTAAATGCGTTTCCTTAAACGTTTAATATAGACAAAGTTAGAACTTATAACTCTCGATACAAATAAAGTAAAATGCACGCTGCAGTCTATTGAATTTTAATAAAACGTCTATCTATATGGATAATTATTGCAGTTTTGTTACCTACTGGCGGGCGGAACCGTGGTTGATAGCTAAGAATAAATTCATTAAGTGAAATAAGCGGTTAAATATAACACGTGCTTCACATCCCACAAGATATCAAGTTTTTTATCAAGTCCTATTTTGAGAACCTAATTTGCTTCTTGTGGAGGTAGTAAGTACATACAAAGTTCTTAAAGTAAACCTGGATTGTACAAATAGTACCAAGAGATAAAGTTAGGTTAGGTTACTACATAGTATAATAATCTATTAGTTATTAAAGTAGCTAAACATGTAGTAAAACTATAAATTAGATCTTCGAGACGAAAGTAACAGAAGCCATCTGTCGTGCAAATAAAATTATGTCAGAAACGCGCGATAAATTGATGCGTAATTGGAAACAAAACTGTGGATTTAATGCTGGTAAAAAAGTAATTAGTATATATTCGTATAGGTGAGTTTTTCGAATCCTCATCTATAATAGATTGATGTCATATTGGTTTTAATATACCTATCGGCTCTCACCATAATGTACCTACCTATGCATTATTAGAATTAGATAATTAAGTAGAAATACTTAAGTATCTAATTCAAATAACATGTTATCCGAATTATTGAATAATATTTACCTTTATACATATATTATAAGAAAAAAATTGTTAGTTCGCCAAGAACTGCAGACTCCCGAATTTCTAATTTCCATTATATCGCAGCCTACTAATATTATAAGTAGGAAAGTTTATAAGAATGTATCCAGAATGTTTGTTGCTCTTTCAACCAAAAACAGTCTATCTGTATGAAATTTGGTACGCAGATAGAATATGCCATCGATCAGCACATAGACTACTTTTTTTGGGAACCACACGAGAGAAGCCGGATAGCGAAGCGAAAACGAAGCCGAAGTGGGACCAAGCTTAGTTTTCTATATAATAGGGAAAAATATAGCAAAGTTCACTCTAATCATATACTTGCCTATAGGCCATTTATATATACCATAAAAAATATATTACGCAGATACAATACATTGGGGTTTAAAATAAAATAATATAATTTCATTGATTATACCACTTATATCGAAATTGTCAGTAATTTCAAGTTACGCAACAATAAATACTTAACTATAAAAGAAAAATAAAAATTTAAACTCATTAATTCTTTTTTCTGAATTTTTATGGGAAGAATCCCATAAAAATTGCCACATCATTGACAATAATTGATTTGTTGATATCAATAATATAATAAAAAACACGTTCCTTTAAAGGGTACATAAATTAGAAAATGTTTTTATAATTTATTTCTATAGGTAAGTATATTTTTAATCCACCTATTTTGAATTTGACTAATAAGAGTAGTAAATGCATTTTTTCTCTATTAAAATGTTATAAGTATTATTATTATGATAATTAAAATTATACGCACTGAAATTCTGCATCTTAATTTTGTCGGTAGCTAATATTACCAACCAAGGATAAGGAAGATCCATTTTTTAATATAACTAAGTATATAGTAAATCTATAATTTTAAAATACTTACGAAATGCTGCTAAGCCCGCGCCAAACGCTAGTTGATGATGGGGTAGCAAAATAGGACGTGGACACACTGGCAGAGGAGATGCCGGCCACAGCTGTTGGAACCTGTTCCCTTGATTAGGTTCAACGTCTCCAATCTCCAAATCCGATGAGGATTCACTCTCCGTACGCTGCGGACGTTCCTGTGTAACACTCGAATCTTCTAAATGTCCATATATACGCGCGAAAAATTTCCTAGGAGAGGACGGCCTAGGCGCTTGAATTGAAGTGTCTTTTTCGATGTCTTTCGTATCACTCATGTTTGAGTCTTTCAACTTTTCATTCATTTGACCGAATATAATAATAAGAATTATTTAAATAAAAATTTATGAATAATATAGGAATACAAGACTGCCGACTATTAATTTATATTTGTATCTTTTCTGACACTAAAAATATGGGTAATTTTATACGAATCGACTTTTAAAATATAGAGCTTTCAAACACGTGTTATCCCGTCACTGAAAGCACGTGCATTAAATATGTCAGGTGCGCTATCCGTCGTGAAGCTCCGCCCACTACCCTTACAGAAATGAAATAAGTGGAAAGGGTGAAAAGTAACCAATGAGAGACCCATTTTGCGATATGCCCCAGCCCAAAAGGCGGGAACTTAACAGAATCTTGGCGAACTAAGTTTATCACCGGAAAATTTTTATTTTTATTCTAGAAATTTCAGCGTGTTTAAGAATTTCAATAGTAGAAAGACTGTTATTTCGAAACTTTTGTGCAACCATTATAACATGATATTTTTGTCATTACTGAGTATGGTAGTATTGGGTATTAGTTATTTATTGATCATTCATTATCATTATATGTTTTATAGAGCAAATTATTAAATGTCATAGGTAATTTACAACTAAAGTCTTCAATTAGGTACCTCCGTACCGACTACAGACTATGCTCTTTTATTTATTTCTATTTTAGGAAACAGCAGTGACAAAAATATTTGAAAATATAGGTAAGTATGTTTGTGGTCGTACCAAAATATTCCTGTTCGTTCGTTCGCCCGTGGTCCATATATAGGCAATGTCATTCAGTGAAGCTGCAGCTTTCTAATGGTGAAAGAATTTTTAAAATCGGTCCAACTCAAGATTTTGTCTCATAACTTTTTACTGGGAAATTGATTTTAATGATAATTTTTTTTTATTTTATAGCTGGTACCTGCACTGTAGTCCCATTTAATTTTGATCCAGTTTGAAAATGCTTTAGTTCCTTGCAAAAAAAAAATGTATTATCTATTCTTTTATACTATGCTACTAATAATATAAAGATGAACTGGACCGATTTTAAAAACTCTTTCACCGCTTAAGCCGTGACCCCTGGGTACTAATATTATAAATGTATCACGATCGAAGCCAGGGTGGAACGCTACATTATAAAGCTTGAACTAATTCTTAAAGGCTTAGTACTTTAGCCACATATAAACGTTATCCTTCTGAAGCAAGCCCTCAAAAATCTCTGTATTATATAAATAGGTTTCTAGTTTCTACCAACGGCTCTTCGTTCCTATACAGGTAACATATGATTGTTTACTACTAGCTCAATGCAAAATCACATCTGCTTGTAAAGTAGGTATCAATATAACTACTCAGTACATGTATATACTCTCCGTACATTTCTTCACACATTCAATTTTACAATATACATCCCATAAATTGCCAATAATTTATCTACTACTAGGTGACCCGGCAAACGCTGTTTAGCATTACTCTTATCATTTAGGGGTATGAAAAATATGTTGCCCGATTCTCAGACCTACCCCATATGTACACAAAATGTCATAATAATGCGTCCAGTTCCGATAGGGAGTATGTAAGTAACACTGTGACACGAGAATATTATATATATTTTGAGATTTCGTTAGACAAAAAACATTATACCAACTTCAATACACGACATGTAAAGAAATTTAAGGTGAGTGCAAACTCATTAGTAAACCATGTTATAGAGGCAACTATTGAACGTTCAAGAATAAGTCATAACAACGAAATTGTCAAACACTACAAAGAGTCTTATGTAATCTTGGTGAATATATTACCTAGTCGTAAATTACAGTATGCTGAGAAACACCATTGCTGTTATAATAATCTCATTATTTTTATGTCTCACATTCAACTATACATTTCCTTTACATAGGAAATCTTATCGGCGATATGCAAACGGTAAGAATTATATATCGTTATTTTTTCTTAGGTTCTTGCTTTGTCTTGATTGAAAACATTCGCTTTTCTGACTTGTTCAATAATATTATATTATATACAATAAAAAGGTAATTGTATATAGAGAATTTAGAGGACAAAGAGACAATATAGAAGTTATGTATAGGCACCTACCTAATATCATTACTACTAATACTACTAGTAATGTATTATGTTATGTGTGCTATGCTACTACGTATAATTAGGTATAATAAGGTAGGCTATTTAATGATTGCTTTTGAATTATATGCGATTTATTGACGGTTCATTAAATCTGATAACCTTTTTAGATACGAATATGTGGCGCATTCATCAAAATCATGGAAGTATAATGGATAGAAGCAAGAAAATGGCGTCCAACATAGAAAATGTGATACGAAAAATCAAAGACACTACACAAGATTTGGGTAAAAATATTTATGTTCACATAAACTCTAAAAATCCAGTAAAATACATATTAAGTGATGAAGATTTACGACAATATGAACAGTTGGTTATTATGAAAAAATATCCTTATTTGGATTTAAAAGAAAAAGAAATGAAATTCAGTCCAACCAATAAGAACGCCCGACACGACAACCATGGTTTCCATCCTGAGGCTAACATAAACGATCCAAGCATTTGTGATCCGAATGACGACTCTATTAATGTAGAAATAATAAATCGTGGATTGTCTGGAGTGGCCATACCAAGTAAACATCCAACTACATTACAAGTATCAATAAATAACAATTTATATGAGAATGAAAAAATCAACGTTGGTGAAAAATATTCCGAATTTACATTACACCGATTGAATAATGATGTTAATGAATATTTAAAGCGAAAGGGTTTTGAAACTTCTTAATTCTACCTATAATAAATAACGAATGCAAAACAATAAATAAACGTTTTTGTAAATATGCATTTTAGTTAACATTAATGTTGCTAGTATTATTTAATTCAAATACATGCAGAGTTGGGGAAATCCTCACATTTATATCAGTACATATTTCAATAAGAAGAGAGCTCATATTTTTCAAGTTCAAGTTACAGTAGTAGGAAAAAAAGGGGAGGTCGTGACAATAATATGATCATACTTTTACCTTTAGACTTCTTCTACGAAAAAAGTCCACATTGCAAGTATAAGTATGACTTATCCATAGACTTATCTGTTTTCGTGACATATATTTTAAAACGTTACACACGTTACATAAGGTATGTAATTCAATAAAATAAAACTGTTACTGGAGTGTTAGGATAAAATTGATATATGTGCAATTTATGATATCATAAAAACGGCCGTATACTGGCAGTTCAAACAAACAGAATTTTCTACAGAGCATTGTACAGTAGTAGTTGTATATCGGAACACTCAAGTCGTGACACATAAGACAGTACTGTCAGTGCCTTAAAAATCTCCTGAATTATGAGGTATTACTGTTGGAGTGGAAAAAAGCAAAGATGATATCGTTATTACTTTAAAATATTTTACAACGAATATTATCGATTTTACTTTTAGTAATTACAAATAGCGTGAAAATCATACAAGCATTATTATTAGGTTACAAAATTCCGTCTTGAACAATGTAGCTCGTAGTCTAGTAGTAATCGTAGATTCGTAGAAAGATTTTCATAGTCGTTTATGGCAGCTTTGAGGAAATGTGACACTTGACACTTGACAGTGACGTTCACATAGCCTATGGTATGCCTACACGGCTTTTATTATTATGGTGATAATATCGAATGTATACCAATAGTAATAACGATATCTTCAAGCATCAATAAATAACTGTATATTTTAATAGATAGTCAAACACGGACCAATTTAAACAATTGGAGCTTCATTAAAAATGAGATAAGCGCTCCTATTCGTTTATACGCTTTGCTTGTTAAATTACAACAAATAATTCACTTGCCATACTTTTACATTATATTTGAGTGAGTTTTATTTATTATTTTTACTAATACACATTTTTGAGTTTGTCTAATGTAAGTGTTGACTATATATGGATAATAATTTATTAACAACAAATGTACTCTAAACTCCGTGGCCGTATCTAATAACTAATTTATTTTCAAATTTCAACTTCAATTTGAATTATTCTTTTTCAATTAAACAGTTTGATTATGGAGCTCCAGTGCAAAATCCAAAATTATGAATGGGGCAAATTAGGTTTGGACAGTACAGTAGCAAAGCTTGTAGTGAATGCAGATCCGTCCATGACTATTGATCCGAATAAGTCTTATGCAGAATTGTGGATGGGTACTCATCCTAATGGACCATCCCTCATCATAGAAAGAGATATCCACTTATCAGAATATTTAAAAAACAACCTGGATGCAATCGGACCAGATGTAAGGAGGAAGTTTGATGTATCTGTACCATTTTTACTAAAGATCTTGTCTGTGAGAAAAGCTCTGTCTATACAAGCACACCCTTCAAAGGTAAATAATTAATTAAATATTGATGTATATTATATATTGATATTGATATTTTATGAATGTTGTGTTAGTATATTAAAATAATATAATACAAGATAAATAAGCTGTATTTCAACTGAAAATTGAAAATAGTGAAAGCCAAATATATTTTATAACCTAGGCACATGCTGAAGAGCTTCATAAAAATTTTCCTGAGTTATACAAGGATCCTAATCACAAACCAGAACTGGCTATTGCTCTCACACCATTTGAAGCACTCTGTGGTTTCCGGCCTATTTCTCAAATAAAGGAGTATATTAACAGTAAGTTTTGTATGACTTTGAATAATTTCCCTTTTAAAATTAAATTGCAAAAATTGTAGGATGTCAGTAATGAAATTTATAAAAAAAAATGTCATAACTCTCATTAGTTCTGTTGAATCTGTTTTGAAATCTTCAAGAATAATGAAATGTAGAGATAATTCTAACAAGAATACTGCTCTGTTCCTCTAAGTTATTTCATAAAAAAACTATTCATTAGGGTTCAATATAAAAATAAAAAAAATTGCAAGAAACATTTGCACAGCTTTAACATGGATTTGATTGAATATAGCAATATAACAAATTAATAATTAAAAACTGTAAACTGTAAAACCATATACAAAGAATTAACTATTACTTTTGCAGAGTTGCCAGAACTGAAAGAAATTCTATCAGAGGCTAGTGTAAATGCTCTAGAACAAGGTGCTGTTGATGATAGTGCTTCATTACTTAAGGATGTCTTCCAATCCTTGATGACTTCTGAAAAGAATACAATAGCTAGAGCACTTGAAAATGTAATGAAAAAATTGCAAAGTGAAGGTAACTTTTTGAGCAAATAATAAAGCCAAGTGGGCACAGACTGATAGAGCAATAAATGATTTTTCAATACTTATTAAAAAATGTTATTCATCCAATAAAGTATTACACAAAAAAAATAAAGATTTTTCTAAGATGTCCAAACTCAAGCAATAAGGACACATTTTTGAATTAGTTGTTTAATGCAATTCAAATGAAAAATTTTATCAAAGGATTATATAGACCTTTACCCATTTACTTAGTGAATCGATAATTAATATTATTTTCCATTATAGATGAATCAACACAGTCTAAACTTCTGTATCCACTACTCAAGAAGTTACACTCAGATTATCCCGGTGATGTAGGTTGCTGGGCCCCATACTTCATGAACTATATACAGCTGCGTCCTGGACAGGCTATATTTTTAGGGCCCAACTTGCCGCATGCTTATTTAAGTGGAGGTTTGAAAAGATCATTATTATTAAAATTGTTTGATAAGGAATACCAGTGTCCTTTTGTGTAATTTTGTTATTAGTCATTCAGGACCTTATCTAAAATAATAATATTTTCTTTCCTTTTCTCAAGCTAAGATCATACAAGAAGAATGAAGTATATATAAATCATTTTGGTTAAAGTTAATTATTACATGGATATATGGATAGATTCTTCCTTTATCTTTGTATCTTGTAATATTTAAACTCATTCAAATCCATTCTATTTGATTTTGTTTTCAGATTGTGTTGAATGCATGGCATGTTCGGATAATGTAGTACGAGCTGGGCTAACACCAAAACACATAGATGTTCCCACGCTCATCAACATGTTAGACTACACTAGCTATCAACCAAATGAGTTACTATTTGTTCCTCAAATTGAAGATCCAAATAGTTGCATTTGGAGGCCTCCTGTGCCAGATTTTGCTGTGGTTAAAATACGGGTATTATTTTTTTGTTTTATGCTGATTATTTATTATAAACTATACAGGGAATTTTATAATGCCACATCAAGGGAAAATACTATCAATACTGATTGAATTTTCGAAAAGTTGTTAATGCAGTTTTCTTTCTTTACAAAAACTAGACTAAAAAAACTTATCAGTATGTGATCATGGTCTTTTATATAAATAATCAAGTGAAAAATAAGGACAAAATTACACCTTTATGATATACGACATATTATGTAATCTTGTTTTTTCTCTTATGACATCATGCAATTTAAACAGAAGACATTATCCTTTTAAATAGCATTTAGATTTGTTCTTTTGTATTGATTTTATTTATGTATATCTTCAATTTTATGGTCTATTGGTACAGTTGCTCAAATAAGCGTTCGAAACTAAAAATTATTTTAATAATTATCACATTTAATAAATCCGAAAAAGAAGTAATAACTGTATTTTTAATAACAAGTAGTTAATAAATATGTATGATAAACATGTAACTTTACTTTCAGGTAGAAAGTGGGGATTCATACAACACAATTGTACGTCCCAGTCCAAGTATTATCATAATAATCTCTGGTAAAGGCGAAGCCTGTGACACTGAGCCCATACCAGCTCGTGCCGGAGTTGTTATCTTCTTGAAGGCCAGTCGCCAACTGACCCTAACGCCCTCTGACGGTGAACATATTGAGGCTTATCAGGCCATTTGTAATGTTTAGTGTTTGATAATTATTAGAACAAATTTACAAATTCTTTTTTTGTAGTCGGTAAAATTGCTTTCATAAACTTTTAACCCAAGTCAATTTTTTTTAAATAATTAAATGAAACGAGAAAATTAAGATTTAAGTTCAGTATTATGACGCTGTTTAACCAAAGTATAATTTGAGGCTTATTATTTTAAATTTTCAAGACTATATTATGTAAAAGAAAATTTAATTTTCTCTTATCCTCAAATTATTTTTTTTAAATAATTAAACTATAACAAGGATAAGGAAAAGGAAGCAATAATTATCCTAAACTATGTTATACTATGATAAATAATTATAGATAAATGTATGGTTTGGGTTATTTGTTTAATAATATAATTTGTTTTATATAATTTTTAAGGTATTTTCTTGTTTCTAGTATTAGCAAAGTATTTAAAACCAGTAATGGTGTAATAATAAAACTATATTAAGATCTAAAATGTGGCTGTGACATCTGTGCCTTCACATTATCCAAAAATACGAATAAGTTTATTTATGTACTAATATCGTCGAATCACAATTTTTTTTTCAAATTTATTCTAATAATCGCTGTAGTATAAATTATATCTTAGATTTATAATGTGTTTTTATTGATGAATCTATTGTTATTTTTTAAATAAATATTGAATACTTAAGCTAATTCTTTTTTTTTGTTCTGTATAAAATATATAGACGTATAATCAAATAAATCAAATCAATCAAGTTAACAAAATGCTTAAAGAACTCATGTCTAAATCAGTAGTGTACTTTATTGGTAATATATTATGTATACGTTATCACAGTATGCAAAATTATTCGTGGAATTGAACATAGTACACCCTGTATAAATAATAATTTATGATTCACATATAAACAAACACCAATGACCTTTTCCGGAAACAAAGTAATTTTGTTTTTAAATCGTGCAACTTATAACTTCTGAACAATTTACTTTGTAGGTATATATTTATAGTTATGAAATCTTATATTATACAATTGTTATGTTAAAACCAACCACATATATTTCCCTTTATCTGTTTTGTCTTTGTTGCAATTACGAGGCTCGTGACTTATACAACAGTTACATACTTAATATTTGTATTCAAAACTAAATAATAATAACAATATTTTCTTTGGTAGTATCTGTCTGTAGAGAAGTAGGTATCGTAGACAAAAACTTAATAAACCTCTTTATAAACCTACAACATCTCCATGTAAAGTATTTTGTATTGATATTATTAGATGGACTTCTAAATTCTGTTACAATTATATTCGTTTAATAAGATTTAATTAGCCGATCCTACGTGTGTAATGCAGTGAAGATTAAAATTAACCCATTCCTTACAACCCATCCCTTCGGTTACCTGTAATATTTTTAATTATCGATCTTCAAGGAGACGAAGTAATTTAGGTAAACCTATATAATATTCTTATATTTTAATTAGATCTCTTTAAACATTGCAGTGTTCCTTAAAAAGCAATAAACATGGCATAAATAGGCACTATTACGGAATAATAAAATGAGTAGGATGTAACCTCTGTTCTCAACTAATAAAATCCTAATTGTATAAAAAATAATAACCTACCAATTTCTTATGACTTCTCATAAAAAATAAATTACTTTATAAATTACAACCATCATAGCTACCTAAGTATGGCTTAACTTGGTTTTACGTATTTATTTAGCACGTAAAATTGGCAAAGAAAGGTCAACCGCCTGCTTTATTCGGAAAACGGTATCATTTTAAACCAGCTAGCTATACAACCATATGAGTACGTGTAATGATTTTTTTATGTTAGAGCTGGTATCCGAGCCGGTGGGTCGCCTGATGGTAAGCGATCACCACTGTACATGAAGGAGTTATTGGGGTAAGGCATAGTGAACAGATTGACGACAGGAATAAAGGAATTGACTAAAATATCCATAAAAAATCAATGGGTAAATTGAAAGTATGTAATACTGTAATAATTGCCCTGTTACCTATTACATAATTGTGTAATGTCTTATGTACTTATCTTGAATAATAAGAGAAGATGTTCCTATAGATCGATCTTCATCATAAGGTATATTATTGTTATTGTATTGAGTATATTATTGCTATTGTATTGAGGTATATTATTGTTATTGTATTGAGCATTCTTTATCGAACATTGGACACAAACAAAAAGTACATACACCTAAAAAACTTCATCTTTTATTCTTCTAGAGTCATCTTTCCATAAGGTTAACTCTGTCAAATGACTCCACAACTCGATTCGAAGGAAAATATTTCTTCATTCAGCATCCTATTTAAAGTCAAACTCAAATATTTATTCATTCAACTAGACTTCCTATAGAAGCATTTTTGGATCGTCATATTACACTATATTATAACATTTACCACCGGTTCGAAAGGCAGATTCTACAGAGAAGAGCCGGCAAAAATCTGTAGTTGCTCTTTTAAAATGATATCAATTTTACATTTTAATTCTACATTATATGTAACAATTACATAACGAAGATGCCAAAGAACCTGTGGTTCTTATGCGACAACATTCCATGGATTGTCATCGATATATTAATGCTATAGTAGGCTTTCTAAACTAATACATTTTTAATATAGTTCTTGAATTTAGCGTTACTAAATGATTTAATACTATGAGGAATTCTATTGTGTAAGCGTATACCTCGTCCCATAAATGAATTTTTAACTTTACTAAGCTGGATATTATATATATTCTCTTTAATTTTATTTCTATTCCTCGTGTCATAACAGTGTATATCTCCTACTTTTGTATGTAAGTTGATGTTATATTATATATATTCAGTGCAGCTGTTCGATAATATTCTAAAATTATGCAACCTCAAGTAAAACAATTGACACCTCGCAGTGACTAGTGCTAAAACTATTGCAATTTCATCACACTTAGGACAGGAATTGCGGTTGAAAATGATATTCAAAGCAATCGTATAAAGTGCAAGTACCAGAAAATGAGCAATATCTTGGCCTGGACCACAGAATTTCTCAAAGGAAATCAGATTTTGTGTTAGGCTTCTAATAAATTGATTTAGATAATACGAAATCTGTGGTCTGGTTATGTAAGAACGTTGTGTACTGTTTTTCATTTTAAAATTTTAATTGGTTCACAAATGGATTATAAATATACGTAAAATCAATATGACGGTGTACCTACAACCATATTCTCTCATAGGCTAGCTACTAAACTAAGTCCGGTTGAGTTATAAATACTCTGCAGGATGATTAACAAACAACTCTTCCACTTTGGAGTTAATTATCTACAACAATATTTTCTATAACTAATAAATAAAAGCATTAGGGCTACTAGTTGCAACCTCATATATATAACAGAGATATAACAGAATAAAAAAATATTCTTGCGATTTAATACTTTGATATCGGCAGCTTCCCACACAGAAAGCTTATACGATAAACAATGTATAAAATCCACTGCATTTTAATCCTATATTTACCACTAAGCATATAATTTTATTTGTAATCCTACTAGAACTATAAATGCGAAAGTTTGTGAGGATGTGTGTATATTTGTTACTCTTTCACGCAAAAACTACTGAACCGATCGCAATAAAATTTGGTACGTTGACAGCTGGACAACTGGAATAACATATAGGCAACTTTTTTCCCGATATTCCTACGGGATACGGACTTACGCGGGTGAAACCGCAGGGCGCAGCTAGTGTTTCATAATTCCATATTTCGCCATTCTTTGACTCTATTCTTGATTACACGTATTTGTATTGTCGTAAATTATCATATCAATGCTCGCGAAGTTGCCGTAGGACATGCAATTTATCTACATGATAAATTGTTCTTTTGCAATATTTGCCTTTAAATAAGCTAAGTACATGTAATTAAAGAAATATTTAATATTATGAATTAGGAGATATAAATGAATTGAATGATAGTGTTTAGGTAATGCTTTAATAATACTGGGTCTTAAAATGAGGACATTCGTGTATATATATAATATGTTGGTGTTTTATTGCCGTTACCTTGTACCTACGTCCTCTAGTATGTTATTTTACTGTCTTATAAGTTTAGAGAGGACGGACTACCATTCATCCCAAGTGCCTTATGCAATTTGCGTTCACTCCAGTGTTTGGAATGCTTTCATTCACAAGCCATTATTATAATAACAGCTTAATCTACAGCTTTTGCAATAACATTCTCGGTCCCGTTTCTAACTATTGTTATCACACTGCAGCTGCAAAATATATATGCAATATAAGCATATTATAAACGATTTGATTAAAAAAGCTACGCGTTTACTGAATTTTGTTTCGCAAAGCAGTACGTAGTAAAAAGGCCGAAGGCTCAGATCGAAAAAGTGATACTTATTTTTGCAAAGTAAAGAGTGCAAGGTAAAAAACACTTCACAAAAAATACCGTAGTAGTAACCAAAAATCAATCGATAAGATCACATGCGTACGAATGTATTTTCGAAAGCGAGCAATGTCACTGTTATCATTTATCTAAGGATGATGAAACCAACAATAAGCGTATATCGTGTAATGAATTGTATAAGGCACTGAAGCACCATTACCACATCTAAAGCTCATATATATTACAGCATCCGCTCACGTACATCACGATGTAAAGCAGAGCGTCGCTTATGAAATTGGTACTAACATTGAATAAAGAGAATGTTCGGTTGCATGCGGTAAAAGATGAAGCCTTTAAGGTACTTATTATGTAAAGCCTTTAATCGTAAAAATATATAATTGGTTAGTACGTTGTAAAATAAATGTTTATATAAAACTTAAGAACTGCAAAAACTCATTTTTCTGGACTGACTGTCAAAACAGATCATAATTCGTGGTCCTAAAATGATAGGGTAATCGAGGATCAGCCTTTAGCTCCGAACGGATCCTTGGCTTCTATAACAAACACCCTACCCCATTTGGTGGCTGTGAAAGTGTATAAGTAGGTACGTGTAATGTTAGATGTTCTTCTTAATTTGTGTTTTTTTTTGTTTTCGGGCTTTTGAATTTTTGCATTTTTTTTTTTATTTTTAAGTCAACATTTATAGCTTAATTTTTGTTGGTTCATACAAGACTTGCAAATATAATAGAATCAATTCAAATTCACAGGTTTCTATAAGTTCCTAAGCTGGCCCGGGAACGGGCTGCCGCCGAGGGGGTCGCGGACGTATATTAAACAGCTCCTGCTACCCCTTCATGAAAGCGGCTCGTCGGAATACAGTGGGGTTTTAGTCGGTAAGAATCCGACATAATCCACGGCTCCTTTTCCCCGGGGGCCGTGGGTATCTATGTAAGATTTCCCCACTATAAAAAAAAAAAAAAAAAAGGTTTCTATAAGTTCATAATTCGACTCGACGTATAATATTACGAGTTTCTAGGTGCAAAATAGTTTCACAATCACTTTGGCGATGAATTAAGCCCAGAGGCGATGTAAGTGAATATCTTATCGATACAATCAACGCGTTATATTGACCGTGGCGGACGCTGGTTAAAATTTTGACAGTTACAATTATAGAGTGGTCACGGTTTGTTTGACTAACAATACTGGTTGTTACCTACGAAAGTTCTAGCAAGGAGTAGGAGATAATCTCATAATATAGGTCCAGTACCTAGTTCCTGAGATGTTTACATACGTTCAAATGAACAAACCAACTAACTCTTCAGCGTTTTATTGTCAGTATTGTGTTTAGTTATATAAGGACTCCTTCAAATTTTTAAGAAAAATATTTTACATAATTAAACCGATTAAACCGATTTAGTTGGTGCCGCTGAAATCTGAATGTATTTTTTTTCTAATTTTCAAAAAAAAAAAATAAGAACCCGTCACTCAAGGCGAACCAAATTAAAGACGCATGTAATGATATATTGTGTCACCATATTTTCATATAGGTACCTAAATATTATTAACTTACATACATTCTTTACGTACTAAGTAAATAATAAATAGGTACTATTTAGTATACGTCTCCTCACCTTCAAAATCCTATACTTGCTTTAAAGCTTACTAATTAACACATTCTATAATACGTCGCATACTTATTCCTATTAAATTTGTGTTTTCTATGTATGTAGATCGATTAAAGACATTGATAATTCTATAAATTCTTAACAGCAATAAGGATAATGAATGCAGAACAAATGACTCAATCAAAAGAATTTTTATACATAGAGTATAATTTTAATTACCTAACATCTGAATAATATTTATGAAATATTTGTTGTCAATTAAATAACGCAGCGTTTTTTATTTAAATGTTACATAACATTGTCTTAGCTTGGTATAAAGTAATTTAAGATAATTTGTCTTCCCAATCGCACTTGACTAGCGTAGAATAGAATTTAAAATATTTATATGAGACCAGTATTAGAGAATACAGCATGTCTACTAGTTCTACTTCATGTTATAATTGCTAGAGATAATCAATTACATTTGGGCCAAACCAAACCAAGTTTTTCATTAAGCACGTGTCTACATATAGCACCGTCGTGACCTAAGATTATGAAAGACAAATCTGTATTGGCCACTCCTATAACGTATGTCGTGGGTTATAGTAATATACCTACATAAACAAACCAATTAACTAAAAATGCTGCATACATGATTTTTGCGCGACCTCTATGCAACGGATGTACTTCTCGCCAATTTTCTTAAGCGATTGCAATAAATGAATAAGGAACCTGATAATGATATTACAGATTTAAAGGATAAAATTTACTGCAATTAAATGTGATGTCGATAAATTTTAAGTATTACTTTAAGTGTATAAAATATTAAGGTAAATAAATAAATATTAATATACAAGGTCAGCGATGCAAAAGGTCTGAGCCATTATGTTAGGATATTTGGCGTATTAAAAGCGGTTTTTTTTTCTCTGAGTGCGTAATTAAGTTACTCGTTACTCTTTACGTTAACAGGATACATAAATTAAGATTTGATAAATGGTATTGTGTAATAATTAGGCAATGCACGCAGCATTGCCTATTTACTGGATTGACATTCGATGGGTAATAAAATAGAATAATTGCCTTTAATTGTAGCACGTAAAATCATAACACGTTAAATTGTTGGCAAATGAATTCGGCGAGCGGATTGCGAATTATCCATCCCCGTTAGAGCGGCGGCCTTCGTAGTCACATGACTGCGAGATTCATATTGATCCACATTTCATATTAAGGCATTAACAGACGATAGAATTTTATACGGTCCTAAAATTTGGCCTGATATGTATACAATCGAAACTTCCGCTCGGAAAATAAACAGACAAGGCTCTTCTGATAACACTTTGTTTTATTTGTATTTTATTATTAAGTTTAGTGCACAATAATGAATTTTTGATTTACTATTACAATTTATAATTCTGTTTTTTGCTACCACTTTACATTACACACTTGACATCTGCTTCGCTCTCCTTTGTGCAACAATCTAGCTGAAAAAGTCCATACCATACCGTAAAAATAGAAGTGCATACCATAAAGTATCTTTGTTTAAAATCCGACGAAAAATTTTCCCTACTTTATTTATTATTGACGTTAATTTACATATTAAGTGCCTGCTTTCCCTCAATTGTAATATGGGATTACAAGGAAAATCAATTTTTTTTTTGTCTTCTGGAAATTTGCAAATCATACTAATATCATAAATGCGAAAGTTTGTAAGGTTGTGTGTGTGTTTGTTACTGTTTCACGTAAAATCTACTGAACCATTTAATAACCGTATAAATATGAAATTTGGTACGTAGACAGCTGGACAACTGGAATAACATATAGACAACTTTTTATCCCGATATTCCTACGGGATGAGGACTTACGCGGGTGAAACCGCGGGACGCAGCTAGTATTTCATAATAATAGCTTATCAATGTGCCTAATATTGTTGTACGAAATAAATTCCTATCTAACAACAATATATCTTCCCAACTTAGCTAGCTAGCTTTCCGCATTAAATGGACTATTTAATACAAGAATATTTTTGTATTTAAAACCAATAGTTCCTGAGATTAGCGCGTCCAAACAAACTTTTCAGCTTCATCTATTATGAGTATAGATTTTATTCTATACCAGATTAAATTAAACTACATTCATTTAGTATCCATTGAGTTGAGTACGTACAAAATATAAAATTAGTTAGTCTGTTAATACCATTATACACACACCCACCTGCATTCGTTAATGCCCTACATCACATTGCTTATCTTTTTGGAGGCATCTTATTTGTTAATCTCATCTTGTAACCTACAATTTATTAGATCACTTTACGAAACACTATAATTACACAGCGTAGCTAAATATATTAAATTTGCAAGACTACGATATTGTAACCAGGTAGACCTGTGAGATTAGAGTTTGAATTGAATGACGAAATACAGGGAAAATTATTAATCAATGTTAGTTGTTCATATAGATTGAAAAGCTTTGACGATAGGTTTAATTTTCTGAGGATGCCTTGAAAATTAATCTGAGTATTTAATGTTTCTGATTTAATTAAATAAAACAGAAACGTATATTAAAATATTATGAATGTATTATAACTTTAAAGATTTAATTAAGTTTTATTTTAATTAAAATGGCAAAGGTAAGGACCAGACGATTGCGCAGGAAATAAATAGATTTTTCAATTTATCTACACGTTATATCAAAATCATTACGGCTCGAATCGGCGAAGGAAAACATCGTCAGAAAACTGGCTGTCTGGCTGTCCAAAATGCAAAAGTTCGACGACAAGTTACATCTGCCAAACCAAATTGGCCAACATGCTGCCTGATGTATTTCCTATATGACCTGTGGCCACGTGGTGATGAGGATGATTATGAATTTTAATTACTGAGTAAGTGGTAGTAGTTAAGTACTATATGGATATCATAAAAAGCGTTCTGAAAACCTAATGGTTTTAATAATGATGCAATCCAAATTCTGTATATAATTTATTGCAAAATGATCTATTTGAAATCAAACACACCAGAAAAGGTGATGAATAATAGAACATTGCATCCGTTATTTCTTTCAAGTGTTAAATTAAACGCGACGGTCGGTGTTTATTTTGGATTGCATTAAAGCGACTCGGTAGTCAACTTTTTGCGCGAATTGCGAAACAGTTTTATCGAGTACGCGAGCGATTTTTGCTGTGGGTCACGGTATTAGCAATTAGATGAAATATACTTGACACAAAATGCTTATAAGGAAGCGAAACAGAGATTTCGCGTTATGTAAGAATTGGAAATTTGTTGATTTTATTATTATTAATGCATCGAAATACTCATTCAGATTCATACTGTTGGTCATTTTTTATATTAATGTTATGTATTTTATTATGATTTTAACGACATGTTTATTTCTCTGAATACATCATGTTCACATATGTCAGTAGATCGGAAAAAATATGTTACTTAGGTCCATACAAAATATCTTATAAATACGGAAAAAAATTCATCGATTTATAATTCTAGTCAATTGCAAAAAGTATCGAGTTTTATTGGTAGGTTTTTAATTATATAAAGTACTAGCTTTTTCGCCGGAGCTCCGTCTATGTTCCGTTTTAAGATTTTCTTAATTTATCTCTTATTTTTTTAATTTTTTTTTCATATGAACTTTCTCCTACTAATAACGATCGTACAAAATATTATCCAGTTAGAAGGTAGAAGTTATGCGTGTACAACATTTTTGTAATTAAATTTTATTTATATGGTGCTTTGCTTATGATATTAGATTTTTTTTCTCTTCATCAAATATATTTTTAAAACCTGTTTCTTCTGCAGCCTATCAAGTACTTAATTTACAATCAGCTGTGATATTATAATACAGATTACACAGACAGATTAAAGGCAAGCCCGCTTACGAAATATACAACCAATATACTGGTAGTCAACGTGACAAATAAATGCAAGCTTGATTATTAATACACTTACCTAATATAGTCCTTATCTTTAAGGTATATGTGTCAAAATTCATTGGCTAGATCGTAGTGGTTTTTCTCAAGTCCTGTGCACCACACCCTCAGGCCGCGTATGTGATTGTTCTTGTACTAAACATTTGGAATGTAACCAGTTATACCTACTTCATTATAATAGCCTGAAAATTACCAATACCTCTGTCAATGTAAGGCACATTCTGTTATTAAGTCCTCGTAAAACCTTTATAATTACAATCATTACGATAAAACTTTAAAGCGTTCATAAAATCATTTAACGTAAGTGAAGTTTTAACTTTGTTATATTCAATTTATTTCTAGTTTAATAGCACAGGTATTGAATTGATTATATGGCATTTAGAATAAATTGTTTTAGTTAGGAAAGTACCAATATCTCAATGTACTGGAATGCATTTTTGATAGACAATTTATTAAATTCAAAATATATCAACCTTTAATCGATTGCAACACTACCATTAGTTCAATAATCATTAAAATATTTGTTCAATACGTGTAGTTCCGGTGTTTCAGTGGGAATTCAGTCTTTGCCCAAATTAAACCAAATGTTACACAATGCGTACGCAAATGTGCGCCATAATTACTTGTGAGCAAAGACAAAACCAAACATGTTTATCTTAACTACCGTCTCGGTTTGTTTCTTAATCTTTACTCTTGCTCCTATAGCCTCTTTACATCTGTTTACAAAACATTTATTTATTTGAAAAGTTTATTGCACATATACGAACAAAGGTACATTATTATAAAGCTATGTATAGTAATTAAATTTAGCTATAAAAACGGTCAAGCGCGAGTCGGACTGGCATCTCTAAAGTTTCCGTACAAACAAGCTAAAGGCAACTGCAAAAAAAAATGTCCCCCCAAAAATTGTATGACAATTCCACACGCTGCTTAAGTTGTAGCGACTACAGAAATACATTATCTTTGAAAATTTGTCTACCTACCATCCATGAGGTTGTGATGACAGACGGACGGATAGACAGACAGACAGACGGACAACGAAGTCTCAGCAATAGGGTCCCGTTTTAACCTATGGGTAAGGAACCCTAAAAACGAATGCGTTTATCAAACTTGTAACAAGTGTGTCTATAATTAAGCTCATCATTGCTTCATACAATACTATTTATTTTGTGAGGAAAATGGTTTGAAGTAAAGACACAGCGAGCGAGGACTGCTTACGTAATAAGAATTTGTACATCTGTATTACAAAATTACAAAACTCGGACATGCTCTTACCCAAACTGATTATAGAAAATCATCCAATAAGACGAAAAATCTACAATGATGACATACCACAAATTTGGCACTCGTTAGCAGCTACTGAAGTGTAGAATTAAAAGCAAGATTGTCGTTGTTACGAAAACTCAGCCATCGACATTTTCTGTATTTATTCTTTATGAAAGGACGACGGTCCTAAATGGAGTAGCCAATTGTAACAATAAATATATTTTTTTGGAATGTGAATTTCACATGACGTCGTTTTATATGTTCAACGTAACTGTGTGTGTTTGTGTGAATCGTGTCTTTAACTTCATAACTCACAAACAGAGCAACCGATTTTTTTTTTATTGTTTGTTGAATTAGTTGGCAGCATTAATAGCATGTTTGATGGAAATCGTTGAAAGATGCCGCGGCCACAAAATGGTCGATTAAATTATTCGGGGTCGGGATTTTTTTTAATTTTAATCTAATTTGTTTACAATAATAGTTATATACATCGTATCATCAATAAATGAAAGGTTTATCATATCTAATTTCGTTTACCTTTATGTTACCTGAAAAGGTTGGCTAAGTCATATTATTCACCTGAAATAAAAATAAAAATCCTGTACCATCGAAGTTTAAGTTTTGTAAACATGGTTCTGTCATTGTTAATAACACGTTATGTTATTTATTGCGACATTTTAATCGTTGTTACAGTGATAATAATTATAATCACTAAGTAATTTTACACTTTGTTAACACAGTTTCAATTAACTTGTGTATTTATTAGGTACTACACTACCTAGTAGTAATAACATTGTTATAACATACGTTTAATAAAGTGGGCGATAATATTAAATACAATTTATTTATATTTATAACTAGGGTTGTCACCTTTACTCTATTATATACTAGTATTGAACTTTACGTTTTTGAATAAGAATTATAAATTTGTCGGTAATTTCTTCTTTTTTTTTATATCGGTTCCTTCCTTCTTCTTGCGTTTTTACGGAAATAATTCTTCGTTAATTAATATAAAATGGGGAGAAATAAGAAATTTATTGTCAATTGTGTTTTGATATTAATTTCGATTATTCAGAGTCTAATAATTATTTTAAAAACATATATAGACCGATGATGAAGATCCCATAAGTAACAATTTGTGGTATATATATGGAGAATGATTATGAAACTTATCGTAACAATCACATTAATAACACCTATTATTAAATCCTTTGCCTTAATTAAATCTATCATATCACACTGACAGTAATCTTCAAGCAGCATTAGACATCTTATTCGTTGTACTTTATTAATACTATACCATGAACGTATTATTTTACACAATATTTCAAACAACCTATGACGCTAAGTTCAAAACAACATGACATATTATAGCCTGTCAGCTTTAATTAGCTTACGTTTAAGCTTAATGATTTCATTACACGCGTGAAACATTCGTGTGTGAAGCAATTTTGGGAGCGGGCAACCTTAGAAGTTAGAACCATAGATTATACACATATATTGGTACTTAGAACGGAAATCAGTCAAATCAATCAATCTCATTGCGTTCAGATTTATTATTGTGAAAATATAATAGGATCAGATTTAATACTAATAATGATTTGTCATTGCTTTGCCCAAAAAAAAAAAATTGTTGTCTTGAATGGACATAATATTTTGTTTCTTATTTATATACCTAATCGAAATGTTACCTTATACAGTTTATATGCAAATTCATAATAGTGATCATGATCCTTTAAAATGCAGACTCTAAAAAGAACCTAGTATTTAGATTTTAGAAGACTAACGTAAAGATACTAAGGATTATTTTAAAAATCACAATTTATTAACTTCAAAAACTAGGTAAAGTACATAAGACAAATATTTATGAGAACCTTTAAACTGAATTATTCAGTCACATGACACTAGCTTTTACACTTGACATTTTAACTGACCAAGCTTACGAGTAAGTTGTAACAACTTTAATATTCTTTTACTTATGAAACAAGGCCAATACCGGTAATCATTAGGCGTTAGTACTGAAATCTTAATATTTTAAAAATAAATGCAAAATTATATTAAATATTTAGTTGAAAATGAGTTCTCGTGGGTAATTTTGAAATATTCGTTCACTTTTACACCTACTTGATGCGAAAATTATAAAAATTTAAAAACTGACTATTATTGTCCTAAATACTGACGAAAAAGAGAAAAATTATGAAATAATATGTTAATTTTAATCGAGGAATACTTTTTAATAATAAGAATTTAGAAGTTTTTTTTTAGAATTTGTAGTTTAAGATACAAAAATTTTCATTTTTTTCTCATTCTTATTTTAAGAATTTCCTAATTACCTTACATTAATTACATTAATAACCAATAGCGAAAAACATTTATTTTCCAAATATGAAATATCTTCCGTTTCTTGTTGTTAAATTATTGTTTCATGACTATAAATATTAACTCAACTAATTAGTATGTAAAGTACATACTCGTAATTAAACGCACCAACATATTTCTATTATTGATTAATGGCAGTCCAATCCCGAAAATTTCAACATATCGATAAGACAAATCGACGCTTAACTGGCTTATAAGAGATTGACCTCGGTCCACATTCCCACACTGCTGATCGTGTGTTACCCATTTGAATTAAAATTACTTATTCAAACCAAGGCTGCTGAGAAGAGCTAGATTGGCGAACAATGATTTACGCCTGCAAAACTGATTATTGGTCTCTGTTTAATTGGCTCATTATGTGTATCAAGGATTTCTCGCAATGAATGCAGATTAATGTGCTGCGGACGAATTCTTTCGTATTTTGGTTTGAATTGCAATTTTCTGTAATTTATTTTATACTAGCTTCCGCCCGCGGCTTTGCCCGAGTGGAATAAGGACATTAATAAATGATTTAGTGACTGTCTATTCCTGGTTTATCCCATAGGAACATTTGATCGGGATAAAAAGTATCCTATCACCTAAGACAGATTTATTGTGGGAGCACGCTTCGGCACGAATTGGTACAGCTCGCACCGGGGAAGTACCACACCCCAACAGAAAACCGGCGTGAAATAATAGCTTGCTATTGTGTTTCGTACGGTGAGTGGGGGAGCCGGAGGCCTATTTCCTCCTCCTCTTAAAAGCGGGTAGCGCATTCTCAGAGGTCTGAGCCTCTGCGAATGTTCATGGGCGGTGGTGATCGTTTACCATCAGGCGAACCACCAGCTCAGTTGCCCGCTATGACATAAAAAAAGTCATTCTCAGTCTGTATATAATTTTTTATTTTCAAATTTTAAATATTTATAAGAAATTGTTATATTCCAAATAAGTATAACTCAAAATTTTAAAGTTTTAATACCGAATTATTCATGAAATATAGATCAAAGCCATAGCATGTTTAATGCTTTATGCTAGAACGATGCGTGTTAAATAAAGACTATATTAATTAAATCTCAAAATCGTTAATCTGCAGTTTCATAACCAATTATATTAGAGCGATGCAAACAAATCATTGCGATGGTAGTCGTGATCTAGAGCATAATCTCTTGTAATAAATCCTCCTCGGTAAATATCCATAACTTAGCAGAAAATTTATTTGCGTAATTTTAAAATTGCAATATCATTTCACTGTCTATTTAATGGTTTATGTACTACATGAAACAGCTTTTTGATGGTATTATTTATAAAATGCTTGTTTTTTAATTTACACAAATATGATATCTATATATATCAGTTTAAAGAAACAGAAAAAGTATGGGTAATTGTATTTATATGGCATGTATTGTATGACATGTGAACCCGTTATACGTTGCATATGTTCCAGTCACAGGTTAACTATTATTATATCTCTTGATCTCGCCATTGTGAGTGTATTTAAATGTTTTACTTACAGTATTCGATGTTTTAAATATATAACAACAACTTTTTGACAATATTATTTAATCTCTACTTCATCATCATACATGCTCCCACTGCAGGGACACAGGCCTCTTATGAGGGTTTAGGCAATAATCCATCACGCTGGCCAAGTGCGGGTTGTCACATGTCGTCGAACTTTTAATTCTTGGACATACCGGTTGCCTCATGATGTTTTCCTTCACCGTTTTAAGCAATGGTGATGTTATCCTCATATGCAGATAAATTGAAGAATCAATTTATTTCCTGCACGCTCACCGACTTATCGATTTTGAAGTCCGAGGTTCTCACCACAGAGCCATCACTGCTTTTTTTAATCTCTACAAACAATATAAATCTGAAAGTCTGCTTGTCTACGTGTTAAAAAGCTCCCAATTTTATATATGTGTTTTAAACCCGGTTTTGCGGCTGTGCTAGTGTAAAATATTTATTTAACTAACATAGCATAAAGCACAGCAAAAAGCCAAAAGCATATTTGTTTATTTAAAGTTAATATAAACAATGTTGCTAAACTGAAGTTAGTGAACTTCGCCACATCTTTAACATAGCTAACTTTACGACTGTCGTACACTGACCCACATTTACAAACGTACTCTAAAAACATAAAAACAATATTCACATGTTTACGCATTGAAACATAAAAGGCCGCTTAAATATAGGCTTGGCGTGTAAAAGTAATGGTTTGAAACATAATTGTTAGCAACTTAACAAGTACGCACTAAAAAGGTCAGATGTTACTGTCAGAGAATGGAAGATTTTTGTACACTCGTTGCTTATTATATTTGTTCATGTAACACACGGACGCTAATGTATTTTTACAAACAAAGAAAGAAGCTAAAAGGCGTGCACAAAATCAGCAAACAGTCGTCATGTTTTGACGTTTGACACAGTTTCATATTTCAACAATATTTTTTAAATACACATTTATTTATAATATTTATTTAATGTGTAAAGATCAAAACCAAATTCCAAAAATTTAATCTCATATATACCTATAATTAATAAGCCTATAATATTTACAAATAAAAATTTATATTTCCTAAAAATCCATTAGAAATAAACTTTATAAATCGTTTTCGTCCTTCAGTAAGTATGTTATTCATTGCAGTCTCGTATAAATAAATAAATAATAAGTTCAGGTATGCCTTACCAACGTAACTCTAATTAGGAATGTCTACGCGCAATAAAATATGAAAAACATGCCTTTAATGATTTCGTAACATCATGCAATCTATTATTTTTTCTACATATATGCCACGAGTTGAACCTTAAAGTCCCAATTTCTGCAATGAAATTAGAAATATTTGACACGTTTAATTGCACCGGTATTTTTTAATGATCACTAGAGAATTGGTGCTCTCGTTTTCATTACACTTTTAAATGTTAATAGACTTTAATTGACAGCTTTCTGATAATCCAGTTCACTTGTGTTATACATACTCTTTACATAATACTACATTTTATTGATTCGAACGTGTAATAAAAAGAAATCACTTTCCATCTCGTTAACATACGGGTTAATTAGTTGTTACTTATATAACTTTGATAATGAAGATATGTATGTAAAACTTTGAAAACATAATGTCTCTTTAACATATTCGTATCTCGGCCAAAACAATTTTCTACGACAATTTAATGCGAGAGACATTCTATTCTTCCTACTATTATTCAAATTTACTCTGTAACATAACTAGTTCTCAAACGTTAATGTTCACATTGGAGATGGTAAAAGCACGTGATGAGTCCGCGAAAGGAATCTTTATGCATAACAGAGAAATCTATGATAGGAATAATCGCGATTTACCAAACAAGATACAAATTATACGCTGATATACTTATTGCATCATTGTTCTAGAATTCCATCTTCTTTTTGATAATTAAATAAACACATAATGAAACGGACTGATTTGAATTCGTTACATTTCGTCATTGATAACTTTTACTAATAATCGACAAATATTGAAATTGTAATTTAATAACATTTATATGATTGTAAATTTACTTGGGTCATTGAGGATCGGCGCTTTATAAATATAGTCATTTACACAAATCTTTGCAAAAAAGTAGAGACAGATTCTAATGGGAGTATCGAAAGGTATTGTGGGTATGTTTTGTGTTAACAAGTTTTATTCTAGTAGTATCTTCTCGGATATCTTTTTCGGAATTTTAAAATAAAAGTCACGTAAATATACGTTGGATTGCATCTGTTACAAAAAGCACGAGTCTTGCATTCGATTGTGGTTAAATACAATATCAACGACTGTTTACAAAATTCATTTGTTAATCGAGCGAAAAATTATTCGATTCGCTCACATAATCGATTGTGATTTCAACGCGTCATGCTTGAAGCTACTTGAATTGGACTATTGATAAGATCTTATGAAACAATTTGGCGTTGAGTAGAATCTATGCTAATCAAAGAATTTCAATAAACATTGAAGACAAAATTACACGAAGCTCGAATTATTGCAGAAATCAAAAAGTGAAATATTGTTCAATGAAAGTGTTCGAAATCACATTAATATTTAGTAATTTTAATGAAATTTAAATTTAAATATTATGCAATTTCTATATGAATCGTTAATTTATTTAAATTTCACATGATAATGATTCGAGAAAATCACTATGGAATATACAAATTATAATAACAGCATTTTATTTTAATACAGGAACAAATTTACAAATCTACTTGTAAATTATGTTCCTGTATTTTTTTACTTTATTTAATTACGTATCTATGAGTAAGCCGTTACCAATTTCTATCCTGTATTCTCTTCTTCTTCTTCTCCCTTCAAGCTAAATTTCCGTGACGAAACACAGTCTATATACTTATATCTCAACGATCTATATCTAAATAATTTTGTTAAAATTCATCATAATCTAGAATTTTTGAATTTAAAAACTAGTTAAGAATCGAACGATTGATTTTGAACAATATGTCCATTGGAGTTTAGCATATTGCTTCAAATTCAAGTTTGGAATAATAATATTGTTATTTTCCTACTCATATTTGCTTCCTTATGTATGTGCCCCCTTTTAATAGGTACAGCACTTAAAAGGGTGTCAAGAAAACATAATACATAGATATCAAATCTCCATAATTTTGCGCATTTCTTCTTGGTAAGTCGTTGAAGAATATTTAATAAAAAATTTTTAAAGATTAAAAAAAATTGATCACGAGGCGGGATTTGAACAAATTTTGTCAAACCGTAGCAAAGCCTGGTCTCTCGGCCACTCGGGATCCGGCCTCAACAATCGAATTTCTTCTACTTTTTCGTTATCATGTGCATAAGGGGCACTATACGACATTTATTATCTAAATATCTAAAATGACGCGGGTTAGAAAATTTCGTTGTTATATATTCTTCTATTACTTAAAAATGTATCTTTTATAAAGAATTTGAATGCTATAATACTGAAATTAAAAAATATCTTAAATAATTCTCAAACAATCTCCTAAACGCTAACTTTTACGTCCGTCTCCTAGCCCCTACGTTACAGCACCTAGGAAACCTGAGCTTAACACTTACGAATAGGTGAACGGGTAGATGGGGTTATATCACGTGCCTCTAACTTTCATGGAGGCTTCATGGCTCGCGCCGGCGCCTCCGACCACAGTGCTGACACGGGCGCTGCATTGAAAGGACGCCTCTGTACATATAATGAAATGAACTGACTACCCCTTGCTGTGCTCATACTGTGTTATTATTGTGCTATAGTGATAATTGTGTTGTGGGAACTTTATGATGATTTCAAGGTAATATTGATTTACTTTCTTCTTTCTTCTATTACACATATTATTTAATTGATAGAAATAGTTTAAATATTGCGATTTATATAGTGGATGATATGTTTTATGATAGATTTTATTTTTTGAATTTGTTGTATTGTTGAAATCTTTCATAGGGCGTGTAGCGCCTACGATACAGCTACACGCGTAGCAAATGTATCTAATTTCATATTTGCATAATTTCAATATCTACAAAAATTATGTTAATATTTTATTGTTACAATTTAACATAAATTAATGTTTAAAATAGATTATTTATATAAAATTTTAATAGACAATAAAATTACTTTGCATTTTATCACTCGCGTTATCTTTATAACAAATATAATACAAAATAAAGCAGTAATTTATTACAGTGCTTAGCTGTTACATTAAATGATGTGTTTTATAAGACATTTTTAATTAATTTAAGTGTTTACATCGTCGGTATTTGAACCTTATGTTCTAAATGATAATACATTTTGTATGATTATATTGTAAATTATTTAGGAAGTGAATAGAGATATTTAATTCGTTTTGCTAAATATAAGAAAAATATAGAAAGAATTTTGTATCAAATCTTTTTGTTTATTTAAGAATATCTACTTTTTTTTAATAATACGGTACGCCAAGGAATATTGGAACGATTTTAAAATGTTTTAAATAGAAAATTCGATCAATCCTACTAATTCTACTTAATATTATAAATGCGAAAATTTGTAAGGATGTTTGTTGCTCTTTCACACAAAAACTACTGAACCGACTGCAATAAAATATGGTACGTAGATAACTGGACATCTGGAAAAACATATAGGACACTTTTTAAACAGATCTCGATATTCCTTCGGGATACGGACCTGCGCGGGTAAAACCGCGGGGCGCAGCTAGTAAAAGATAAAACTATATTCAGCGAGCATTTAATTGTTCTACTTTTCTCCAAATACACTTTAATTTGAAAAATAATTTAATAATTATGCATTAAATAGCTTCTTATACCTTCTATTGTTATGCTTCCATATAATTTAAAGATTATCGTTCAAGCGATACCACCCTTAGACAAGTGTGTGTGACACACGTTGAATAATAGTTAGGTAATCTAGGACCAAAACTATCGCATAACAGAGCACACATTGCATCTACAATTCATTAATAATGCAACTCAATACGGTCAGAGTAACGGGCGGTCGTTAGTTACTAAACAAATATGCAGTATCAACTAACACCAGTTTGACCAAACCGCGTCCATATTTCCCAATACATACGCTATATATAACTAAAAATAGAGAGGAAATGAAACCGGAATTGACACATATTCAAAAGATATTAAACGTGTGGATTTTACCGTTATACGATAACTTTTTAGCCCATCACCATTGGTACTTAAACGTTACGTAAATTATTGAAAAAATTGGTCTTTATTTGATAACATATCAAAATTATAGGGATATAGACATGATGTATAGAGCAGATACTTTTAACACACGAAAACAAAACACCATGCCATTATACCATAATATCAATAATTCATCCCATTCAATAACAATATTTGGTCGTGTATTTTAATATTTATCACAAAAAAAGAAATACTTTTTCATACATAATTTATTAAATTGAAATGATGTTTTGCTAATTTAACAGAAAAATGTTATCATCATCATCATCAGCCCATATATGTTCTCACTGCTGGGACACCTATGAAGGTTCAGGCCATAATCCACCACGCTGGCCAAGTGCGGGTTGGCAGTATCACATGTCGTCGAACTTTTTGATTCTTGGACATGCCGTTTTCCTCACGATGTTTTCCTTCACCGTTTTAAGTAGTAGTTATTTTATTCACCGAACCCCGAATTATCGATTTTGAAGTCCGAGGTTCTCACCACTAAGCTACCACTGCTGTTACTGTCACTGTACACTGTCTTTTATTAATCTTCTTTACTTTGAACCAGAATTCGACAAAACTAATAACGTTTCGGACTCCCGTTTGTTTTTATCCGGTATCTTCTTCAGTATTTATATCAAAACTAGCTGTGCTCTGCGATTTCACCCATGTTGTACTTGTTATATAGCCTTCCTTTGTAAATGAGACATCTAACACTGAAAGTATTTGTAATATCAAGGCGATAGTTCCTGACATAACTAAACTTTACATTATTAGTATTAACGATATAAACATTTTTAAATTCGAAAGCAAAAGTAATATGTACATTCGCCCTTTGTTGCTTAAACAATTTAGTGATTGCACGAGCCAAAATTATGAAACTGCCCTCTCATATAAGTCATATGAATATACATAATTACAAAGTGCTATTAATCTCAAGGTCAAATTTTAAGGTTACGCAATTATGGCAGTAGGGCTATTGACCGAATTTAACCAATAATGAACGTTGTACCTACATTCTACAAGCATAGAGTGTATTTTGATAAAAAACAGTTGGTTTTCTTTGGGCACCCAAATATGGATATAGTGAGATAGAGCTATGCGGTTTGACGACTGACAGACTTAAGAATCTGTATAAGTAGAAAAAACATGTGAATATAGGACTCCGTAAGTTCAAAAGCAAAACGTATGTACGTTATATAATACTCCATCACAGTGTTAATTTTTTATTTAGATAACAGATATTTAAATTTAACAATAGGCCTACTCCGCACGCGTCAGCTTACGTGATGAAAGTTGGCGCCCCGTGGGAATCGTTGTGTAACTAATTTTATAGGCACTTAAATAAACGATGTAGATCTTATCTTTAAATAATAAAATATTCGTGTTTATTTTATTAATTCGGGTTCCCTAAAAAGTTCTGTGAAATGTCTAGAATAAATTCTAAATACTTTCACATGAATGAGAAGTAGTAGGTATAATAGCAACCATCGTCAATTATTTTTTATTGTTTGCACTTGAAGTGTTAAATCGCGCGGTTTTTTAATTTATTCTCACACCCGATCGCAGGCTATTGTTCGCGCATCCGAAGTAAAATATGAAATGTAATTGTCACGGAAGTAAGTGGCAACTGGTAGGTACAAGTCGTTTCTCACAGCATTTGTGTCTGGTGATGTGTACGGTCAGTAGCACATCAATTGACTTTAGTATTGCGTAATGCCGGTCACTTACATTCGAATACACTAACTCACAATTTTAGGGCGGCATTTGCAGTTATTTTTTTTAAAGAAAACGCACGTCATTTATATATAAGATCATATGTCGTATGTCCTTTCTTGTGTATCGAACTATATCTGTACTAAATTTCATCCTAATCGATTCAGGCTTAGGTGTAAGAGACAGACAGACAGACCAATAGGCAGACAGTTAGAGTTACTTTCGCATTTATAATAATAAGTAGGGGTTTTTAACACCAAAAGAAATTTATGATACAACATTAATGAACCACTGTTTATAGATACGTCTCCTATTCGTTTTTATCGCTACAGGAATTGATTTATACAACCTTTTAACGGTGTTGCATTAACTGCACACACGTTAGCATTGTACACTATTTGATACGAAACTCGTAAATTATTTGTAAAATGAATAATTCATTGCAACTGCTTTAAGTTCTGCTTTGACGAAGGCAGTCCTATAAATTTCAAGTTAAATGGAAACAAGTTTAGCCCACCTTATGTGGTTAACATGTTGTGTGTGTTTAAAGTTGAAGGGACGGTTTAAGGAATTT
The DNA here is from genome assembly GCF_012273895.1 of Zerene cesonia. Lineage (NCBI taxonomy): Eukaryota > Metazoa > Arthropoda > Insecta > Lepidoptera > Pieridae > Zerene > Zerene cesonia. Next base: position 6,563,879 of record NC_052104.1, on the reverse strand, counting down.
TTCGTTGATACATGCAGTCGCAGCACGATCCTGATTTAAATATAACAAAGACATGCTTACTACAAGTATAGTATCCTACGGTCTGTGTGTCTTTTCTACATGTCTAAAAATAAGAACCAATTTAGATGAAATCTAACAGCGGGTGAAAACCTAGTTAAAGAAAATTATTAAACAATCTCATTAAATTAACTTACATTTTTAATGTAATTTAATTACATAGGTAAATATTATTTCAGTGTTTAATTGATTTTATCAACTTTCTTATTATAATAAAGCTCAGTTTCCTGTTAAAACCACTTCAATCAAAATAGCTACCATAACTATAGTATCATAATTTAAGATAGCTTTAAGAGTATTGACCTACTTAAAGTTTTTGCACAATATAAATGAAATGCCGCTTAATAAATCACTTGAATTTATTTTAGTACCTAGGTAGGCAGTGTATAGGTACTTATTAAATTAGCTGATAAAATGTAGTGGTACTCTGCGAACTTAAAAACAGGAAGTTTGAAGAATTGAAGTGTCGGAATAGTTAGCACATTTTGCGATGTTTGCTTCAATTAACCGTTCACTTATAAAGTTTTAGATAGGTATGTCAATTAAGATTAAATTATCGACAAATAGCATCCACCGAGGTATTTGTGGTACGCCTTGCGGTGAGATAGTATGGATTACGAAGGTACCAAGTATAAGTACTTTAATTTTAGCACTCCTATGTGGAGAACTTACTAAAATCTTTTTTTTCTTGGCACACGTAGAGTTCACAATGGTATAACATTTTTAGAATAGGTCATGTAGTATAAAAAACAAAATAAGCAATATCCAATTTTTCCTCTTGTTATAATATATGTTTAAATAAAACTTTTAAATTGCCCATATCCTTTTCCTTACCCTTCCCATTCCTTTCCTTTATTCCTCTCGTCTCGAAGTCGGCAAATCATTTGTAGAGGCGTTTGGTCTGCAAACGATCTTACGCCTCTCCAAATGTTCATGGCGGTGGTTGCACTTACCAACAGCTCCATTGCCGACGGTGACATAAAAAAAAATTACATAAAGCTTAATTAATTAGCTGCAATTCTGAGTAATAGATTTGCACAGTAAATTCGTTCTATCAAGGCAATTATGTGCAAAGTTTTTCATGAATATGTAAAATTTATATCTAATTGATAAAGTTCTACATAAATCACCACTTATAAACGTCACTAAATTTTGTAATTGTAAATTGAAATCTTATCGTTTTACATGTCATTTATAAATTAACACGATTGATAAGTTTATGAAGTAACACAAATTTATACAATCTTACAACCTATTTTCATTTTCCTTCCGTTTATTTCATTACTTAACAAAAAGAGACAAACTTAACCAAATAATTAAGCTTAATATTAAATATCTAACACGTAACTTATAAATAATGAAACGTATAAAAATAATACTGTAAAATTACCAGGTAGCGAATTTTAAATTTAGCATGTATATGCAAATGTAGCGTCCAGCATGTATTCAATAATACATTTTGTTTTCAGAGCGCTTTTTATAGCGCTATTTAGTGCGTATGTGACATCACTGGCTCCGTTGGTGGCACCTGGCGACGATGACTGCGCGTTATACCTGACCGGGCCGGGCAGATCCTCCGCTTACGACTACAGCCTTAATCTGCTGAAAGGAAACTTGTAAGTAAACCTTTTTCACCTAAAAATCTATAACTAATTATTGCTTTTAGGTTGCAATTACATGTAATTTCAACTGTTTCTTGTTTTTTGGTACTATTAGATTATTTATAACCTACATTGTATTGTATTGTCGAATAATCTTGTATTTATTACCCCGAGGCGAAATTCAATATCCAAATAACAACTCCATTATCAATACAATAGTCATGTATACAGCCGCTACCCAATGTCAACAACTAGAAGAGGCGGTGGAAGTCAACCGCTGTCACCAACTGTTGCATCATGCACCCGTAAACTTGACATGGTTCCATTACATGCTTAACAATCCAGTTTTTATTTGACAACAAAATCATAGGAAACTTTATCACAGCAGTCGCTTTGGGCAATGTGTATAATAAATCATAATCGAAAAATATGAAGCAATTTTTATTGACACGTTCCTAACGTATGTTATGGTCTTCAACGGAAAGTTACAACGTTAAAGCAATTACCGCAACATCCGAAATAATTTATTTAGGCAAATTCTATAGCATAACACATTACGTAAAGGAATGGAAATGGTAAAGTAATTTTAATAGCGTGACGTAATATAACCCTGGCTCATCTGTAAGGCTTTCATCGGCACTCGAACATTACATTAGGCAACAAGTCGAGCAAGAAACGTTCACTTTCAAAATCCTTTCGCTAACTCGCCTCGTGTTGACCGGTTCCGTGTGAATGCCAGTAAAAGGATCATCCGGAAATCACTAGTACTTACATTGATAATTAGATAATTGTAGTAATTTATTTCATAGTTTATGCTTTTTTATGGACTTAATTAGATACATAACCAATAAAGGTTATGGTGCAAATTGATCCGTATCGAGTTTGATTTGTTACAATTACCGTTTACAATTAAACAAACAATTTTGTACTGAAAATATAATAATGAATTAGAGATAACGGATTATTCCTTATTTAAGATTATTCATCTTCATTTTGGAACTTATCTATCTATATAAACACGTTGTGGCATTTGCTTATGACCACTACTAAAATATAATAAAGCACAAGCTTGTTTATCAAATAATCATAAATTAAGAGGAACTTAGATATCGCAGCAGAATGAAAAAACGTAATTAGAAAGGTCCTGTATCTTGGTTTTTTCGAAAAACAAAATTTTTATATGTGTCTTAGTATTTAAATTAATATTGCAACTTAAATTAAAATACATATTATGAACACATTATCCTAGGATCCTAGGAGGAAGTGATGTAATTTCTTTATAGATAACTAATAATAACATGATCAGATTATAATAATTTTAATGAAATAATAATTATACTTTGCATGACCGCATGTCGACCACATCAGCCAATCTTTACCGTGAGGCCAACTGAACAGGAGGCTACCTCATAACACGATAAGTCGGAACACGAAACAATATTACAAAAATTACGTACAAGTCTCATTATAGTGTCTCAGATCATTAAGTCATACAGGTCAGAATTATATTTTTTCGAAAAAATGTAACGGTAAACGTATATATTTTTAGTTATGTTGATCGTAATCCAAATAGTGTGCAGGTTCATTAACCTACTGCGCCCAGCCCAGACGGGCATTTCAAGTTTTTGCGAAATTGTCTCTCAGAAATTAAACTGTTTTCACCAGTTTGTAATATGATATGAGTATTACACTGTAAATTATGGTAATAGTGTTTTATAATGTTACATTTTTTATATTACATTGGCAATACTTTCAATGTTGTTGTTTTTTTTGTTGCTTTAGTGAAACAGCACGCTATATTAAGATATATATGAGTATATTGTTTGAAGAAAGTTCTATATTCATGTCTTTAAAGGTAATTCCATAAATGAAGATATATTCTTTTGTTACTTTCGTTTTTCTTTTAAGACTTGTTACTTGTTAGCGTCGTCAAAACCAATTCAGTAAACTATAAGACCACATTACCACAGATAATATAATGTCATACTAGACAATGTTATACTAGACATCACTGATATTAAATCGCATTAAACGTCATTCCATTGTGTTCGAATTGCAATGCATTATTGGCGAGTTTATATGCCATACAGTAATTTTCACCGGCCGTTGTCAACCTAACGGCCTGACCCTCTAGTTTCGTTTGCCCACGACATTCAAACACATTACTGCGATATATTACCGTTGAGAAACCATCAAATAACGGAAACAAGTTATATATAATAGATAGTAGGAAATGTATAAGACGCATCGCTGGTTCGTTCATTCACTTTCCATATGATGTTTCCGATTTGGTTTATTATTTTTAACAGATACTATATGTCTCAAGAAGTATTATATCTTTAGAAAGTAAAATTTAAATATTTTTGCCAATATATTTTAAATACATTATTTTATATAATAATCAAATAATTTGTTATCATATAAAAATATCTTAATCTTTGTTTTCATATTCATCAAGAGAAAAGAAGGTAAACATCAAAGAATTTCACATTACGTCAAAGTCTAGACTGGTGCCTTGTTAACGAGTTCTAGCTAATCTAACCAATTTCTTCAAAGCCTACATACTTACATCTTGTTTGATCTTTTTAAAGACTTACTGCTTAAACATTTTATAAACATGTTTGTATTAGAGGTTTGTCCCTCCTTTCTATCCATAAAGATGTTTAAAGAGAATTCTGCTATATACTAAAGACTAATACTTACAAATTACCATTTTAACATTACAATAAAAAATAAAAGAAAAATTAAAATTGATATGAATGATTATATCTATATCACGTCGTACTATTTTTGAAAATATTCAAAATTACTTATCAGTACATCATAATGATTCATCAATTATAATTATAATTAAATAAGTATTTAAAACGAGGAAAGACTCCACTACAAAAAAAATATTCACGCAAAAGCGAAATAAAATATAAATAAATACTTTAATTTAAGTTTATGATTCATGTTTTCGGTATGTAGAACACAACCATAGTAATTTAAAAAATATACGCAGTTAGATTAGAAATTTGTGGATATATTCTTAAATTATGTACGACACAATTTTCTATTATGTTATGCAAATAATGTGGTCTGTTATCTTTCCTAAATCCGTATATTTGTAGTCATAATTAGCTATTCTAAAGCCTTCTTCATTAGCATAACCATTTTAACACCAATACACTGTTGATGGTATGCGTGTTTAAATAAAGTTACCTACATTAGGTATTTAAAAAATCTAATTTCATCTGATTTATAGTCTTATGACTATGTAATTATGAACTTATGACTATGACATACTGACTATGACATAGACCCGAGAAATTCGTCATAAAGCAGATACGTAAACATTTAATTCAAATAAAAAAATGTATTTTGCTTTTTATTCGAATTGTAAAACCTACATACAGTACATTCTATTATATGTATAAATGTATTCATTGTGGGTAAATTAATATTGGGTCCTTGTTGCTTTTAAATAAAGAATTTCTTTAATGACATGTATTAAAATAAATAAGAAGATTTCCTAATTTAATTTAACTTTTTTTCTTACAGCGCATACGACGGCCAACATACATGCATTACTTACGATGCCATCAACCAAGCATATCTTGATGCTAGAACGAGGATATGTAAGTCTTTTGACATTATTTTCGTTTTTTTTTATGCAATTAACCTTTGGCTCCCTCCAGTGACCGGTTTTCTAAAGTTTTAGCTTTAGGATTAGCATTAGCTTAAAATGTATTTAAAGTCAAACATATTTCGAATAATAAATCCAAAATTGCCGAATACTTTTTACTTCTGTGTGCTCTTTATACTATAAACTATTTAAATTTCGGTCATGATCAACAAGCTTTTTAACTGAAAAAAAAATTATATGACCTGCTAACATTTGAGTAACATTTTCATCATAAGTAATATAATAATTATGAGTACCGGTCATTTTTTGACATATAACCATAAAATCGCTTAACCTTTTATACGTAATTTACTTTCAGAGCAGGTTCAATCAAATTACGAATTACAGTAATGTAACAGATATAAATTACCTTAGGTGAACTTGATTATCAATTATCATGACTTGTTATAGTGTTGTGGAAGTACTGTAATTTGGCAAAAGGACTATTCAATTATTTAAAAGGGTTTTTGTATTCGCAATTTAGTAACGCTACCTAACCATAAATTTAAAATGTAAGGAAAGCGTTTTAGATGAGATCTACAACAATTTTTACAAACATTTTAGAATCTTCTATAGAGTAATGCTCAAAGATTATAAGAAACTGCTGTAATAAATTATTTTAACTCATATATATTGATCTAAAGCTATCCTAAGGTTTAATTGAAAATTTTCTCACAATTTTTATCGTTTAACCGCGCGCTTATAACCGCGGTCCACATTGTTTTAAAACATAACCAATTGAATAAAACTAATGCAGATCATATTAATAATACTATTGTTTTTTGCAGTGGTGTCTCAACCCAAAGGTGACTGGCACGCCGAAGATTTTGCGAGCGTGGGTGAACTTATTCTTGACATTTCTACCAACTTAGCTCGCACGTAAGTAACTACCACTTTTACTTTTAGATTTTTGTTTGCGATGACATTCTATTTTTTCAGATTCAATTTATCAAAGTCAGTTCTATAGTCGGTATTTAAAATATCTTGATATGTCCTGTTTTATTTTAATATTATAATAACGCAATACTACATTTAAAATCTTTGATATCTATTACAAATTTAACTTCAAACAATTATTTTTTTAATATAATTTCAATCTTTTTACATTAACAGTTATATACCTACTAAACAAACGGTTACAATAATTCAAGATGTGCCATTGCTTCACATATTGACCTTCGCTTGAAATCCTATAAGTTATACAGTCCCTCATCTAATTAAATAGTATGTGTACCTAATAATCTATTAACAAATAATTCATTCATTAGCTATTGTTAGTTTTCTTCATAGAGTAATCGATAATAGTATAACCTTTAAGCTGGAACATAATGAGTACATTGTACAGATTGTTACGATAAGATTTTAACCACAAGGTTGATCTTCAAATAAGATCCGTGCTTTTATAACCAAATCATGGACAGTTAAATCACGATGCGGAACTATCAATTGGACTAGTTTCGTTAAATGAGTATCAACTGACAAATTGTGCCCATTAAATATTTAATTTAGCCATTAAAAGTTTCACACCTGAATGATGAATGCGTGCATGGCAAATTAGGCTTCGACTGTACATTTTTATTGTAACAAAATTGTTTTAAATATGTGTTACAAGCTTTCAGTGACGTATTAGTATAATTTAATATGTTCAATTTTAATAATTGGATTCATCTCTTCATAACGGTGAAGAACAACACCCTTAGGACACCGGCTGGTCGTAGAATCAAAAACAAAACATCTAACATCTGCCAATCCGCACTTGGTCAGCGTTGTGGATTATGACCCAGTGTATCATATAAAGACTGATGATAATGATGATTCATCGTCTTGTGATACTGACATGGATAAGCTAACCTATCCGCATATTTTACCGATCTTTATTAATTTTTACAGCATACCTTCTTTTAAATTTGTCGTGCCTTTAACCCAGTTCTTAAGCATGCTAAAGAATGATACGGAATTAGATATAATTGAGTAAATAATATTTCCTCAGATCAGCGTTACAATAGTTAGCCTGTATTTTATAAATGAAACAAATTGGAAAGTTTAATAAATAACAAACTGTTCCATGTAAGTGATATACAATGATACGATCCATATTTAGCGTGTGACCGTACATTGACCTCTTCGACAAGTGTTGATTTCTCGTACTATGTACCCATTCACTCACTAATAGTTTACGCAAATATCTAAATCGTATGATGGCAAACAACATACTTACACAACGTAGCCACCAATTTTTTTTAATAACCACCAAAATATTTGGCAAGAGCTTTCATAACTTGAACAAACCCTTTCATTGCCTCACTGTACGTACTTCATAAATCTCAAACACAAGGTCTGTTATGTGGATTATGAAATTAAATTACTTTTATCACGTATTGAAGGTCATGATACGCGTTGTCTTTGTGGGCAGTTGATTGACATATCTAGGTCTAGTGTCTGGATCGTGCGACCATTGTTTCAAAATATAATCGCTATAAGAATGCTATCAGGATTAAACAAGAAGCACTACTGTTGTGTAGCAACTGCTTATCGGATATAATATCAATCACGAACTTTTCGAACACGAATAATGTTTCTTCTAATTTAAAAGAACATGTTTTTACTACATATTCAAAATTTCGCATATTTTTACATCTTTGAGGTAAATTCACAATCTCTCATAGCAATTATTTTTATTATTAGATAGTAGAACCTAAAATAGAGAAGTATATTATCTTTCAAAAGTCACTTATTTAATATCTAGGTATACTAAATATTACGCTCTCGTACAAATAATTGCAGCCGCAAGGGCTATAAATAAATTTCCAAACTTATCGTAAATTCATTATTGCGTTGTAATAACTGATATGGCAATAATCTTACGTAGTAAATTCTTGCGTCTATTTTTGTAAATTTTTTTTTTCCATGCATTTTTGCTTATTATATTATAAAATTATTTTTACACTAACTGTGCTTTTGTTTTGAAGGATTCAACCAATTGCTTTATCAAAATAAAAAGTTTTCGAAAAGTTAGCAATAAGATATTTGTTTGATTCATGCGTTAAAGTATTAGTAACATTATAATAAATTTTTCCGTCCTAAATACTTTTTACTTCTGTCTTCCTATTGTTGCGCCATGTACATAACTTACCTTCTACATATGCGTTCAAAACTAATTAAATTAACAAATTAATAACTCAACACGGCTCATAATGTGATTATGACGCCTTGAACCAGATTTCAAAAAAGACATTGACCTTGTGAAGTAAAAGTAAAGGGAAATTATGAAACAATTTTATGTACAACATACCTTAATTACATAAGAAGAGTTATTCCGATACCTCTGAATAATTTTATGGGGCAAATAAACGAAGGGTGCCTGGTACGAGATTCGTATCTATACTTATTATTTACCTATAAATGTGTCATTTACTTAATAGATATATTTAGAATGTTAAGAACAATTATGAGATAAGAGACCCTTTTCGTTTTACTTTACCTGATAGACTTAATAAAGTAGTAAACGAAGAATCAAGAGATTCTAGATTCTCTCTGATTATAGCTATAAATTAATTAATCTCTTAGCACAAGATGCAGGACAGGAAACAAAACACTGTACACTAATAATGAGAATTCATGAAATAAATAAGAATACTCCATAAGCGGTTACGGTATTGACGTTCGCTATAATATATATTTTCAGTAAATGACACTACGTAAAGTACTAGTTTAAAATTTTCAAAAAAATTAAACTCAAATAGTATGATACTGATGATCTGAGGATTATTATATACTTCGCAATACTAACATAATTTCTCAAGTGACTGTAATTACTAGATCGGTTTGAATTGCTTCACAATATTCTTTCGGTTTTAAAGTTTTGACCTTGGCATTTCACATACAAATGGTTTAAAATGATTGAAACTAACTAACGAGATTGCATCTAATTAATGAGTGTATAATATATGAAAGCAAAATAAAAGATTAATGAGTTACGATAATCTTAAAATGTTCTTCAAACTAATGGTAAACTAATTCACCTCGCAGAATAACGATCTTAATGATGTAACAAGTTAACGCTATACATATAGCACACATGGTACGAAGAAATTAGCTAACATAATAATATAATGTATATATGCTTTAGAATCTTACATAAGTAACATAATCTTTAATGAAAACCATTCTTTTAATTTATCTTGACCGTACAAAGCAATCGATGACAATACTGTTCCTCTTAAAGGTTTTATTTCGCAAATTTTTATGACAGAATCACTAGAAATCCTTGTCCTTGTCCATATTTATATTTTTCTTAGTGTATACTTATAAATACTTCGATTTATAAGTATACACTAAGATAAATAGAATTCGAATTTGAAAATTCACGTGCATAACTCACTAAAAGCGCAGTAAAATGCTAGGAAATTCACAAGATATTCCTTACAGGTACGGTTTAACATATGAGGAGATAGAGAAGGGTCTACCGCTGATAGACACCTCACGTACCCTCATCCGGGAGGTGTGCCCTCCGGTATTCTCTCACGTGGAATGTCGCGCCGGCAAGTACCGACGTCTAGATGGACTTTGTAACAACCTGCAGCATCCCACTTGGGGCGCTACCATGGCTCCATTCCAAAGGTAGTGTAATGTACTTTATATGTTATTTATGTACTCGATCGTTTTATAATTGTAATAGTAATCATATCTAGCTGCGCCCAGGGGTTTCGCCGCGTAAGTCCGTATCCGTAGGAATATTTGGATAAAAAGTTGCCTATATGTTATTCCAGTTGTCCAGCTGTCTACATACCAAATTCATTGCAATCGGTTCAGTTTTTTTTGCGTGAAAGAGTAACAAACACAGACATATTTTTACAAACTTTCGCATTTATAATATTAATAGGAAGAATATTAAAACACATGGGCTTAGATAATACACACACCATTATAGACACACACCATTATTCATATCCTTAAAAAAGTATCACTTACTAAATTAATTAGACACACATAACCTTACCATTAGTATCCTAATTATTAAGATTTTCATTTAAGTTCTATACAATAACACTATAAATTTATTTCAAAAAGCTAGCTTTTACGTTTTACATCGATTTGTAGATTGATCGGTCCTCTCTTTGCGGACGGCATCAACGCGCCTCGCATATCGCACTCAGGCCGCGACTTACCGCTCTCCCGGGTGGTGTCTCGCACCATGCACCCGGACGACGGGTTCCACGACCACGCCGGCACTGTTATGGTCATCGCCTGGGGGCAGTTCATGGACCATGACTATACGCTCACGGGGACACCGCTTGGTAAGGAGTTTTGGTCATTTTAGTGTCTAAATTGTATGAGAATGAAAACAATTCAGTCGTATGTTAAACAGACTGGGACACCAGACTTTATACACAATTTATTTTTCGTTACTTTGGGATATGCATTATTGAAGATTTTATATTCTGATACATTCCTATAATTAATGTGATATATGGCAAGCGTCACAGATTTTCATTTTAAGATTATGATTACAGTTCCCTATGTAGTTTTTTTTTTGAATCTCGTTACATAAAGCTTTGTTTCTCTATTATGAAGCTTTTTTTGTTGTACATCCATCTAATAATTCAATCACGGAGTCCAAAATATCAAAATATCAAAATATCTTAGTGTGGTAGTCGAGCATGCTTCGGCACGAATTGGGTCAGCTCGCACCGGGGAAGTACCCCACCCCCACAGAAAACCGGCGTGAAATAATAGCTTGCTATTGTGTTTCGTGCGGTGAGAGGTGGAGCCGGAGGCCTATTTCCTTGTCCTAGCCCTTCCCAGTCCATTCCTTTTTTCCATTCATCAATCCTTTTCTTATCCCTTTTCCCTTAAAAGCGGGCAGCGCATTCTCAGAGGTTCCTGCGAATGTTCATGGGCGGTGGTGATCGTTTACCATCAGGTGAACCACCAGCTCAGTTGCCCGCTATGACATTAAAAAAAAATCTATAAAAGGAGCAAATTATCAATTGAACAATTTATTTCCAGACCCAATAAACCGTAACGACCCAGAGGAGTGTTGCAAACGTCCACCGCACCTCAAACACCCGTATTGTAATGAAATACGAATTCCTGATGACGACTACTTCTACCGCCTCTTCGGTGTTAAATGTATCGATTTCGTAAGAGGCTTCCCTTCGCCAAGACCTGGATGTAAACTTGGTAAGTTAAAACATTAATAAACATGTGACTATATAGATTAAATTTTCATGGGCACAGAATTTGGTGTCGAGACTTATTGCTTTATTTTCACAACAATATCGAATTGATAAACTCATGTCACGCTTAAATTAATTAAGCTCTTTCATCTCAGGAGTGTACTAAAAATACATACATACAATGCTAATATATTTCTCTATACAGTGTCGCAATCGGGTAAAAAAAGTAGATGAAATAAAACGACGAAATGTATTAATTTACAAAATAAAATCCATTATCTAGATATAATCAATGTCTGGTTATTATAGTGTTACACATTTAAAACTCCCACGAAATGAAAGATAATCAGATTCATTTGCATATAAAGTTTTAGCAAAGGAAGTGCGTAATGTTGTGTAAGTACATAATGGACTAAACTTCGAAAGTAAATGGAATTTAAAACATTACAATTTATTGAGAAGACACGTTGCATGTATCATTATTTCAAGTATTTTAATAAAATAATATTTTAAAACATTAGTACAAATTATTCGTTTTAAATAATTATAGTTATGAAGCTAGTTAATAGATAAATGTCACATTTTGTCGAGCTTACCATTAGATGTGCGAGTTTAGTGCATACATTCTGTAATGCAAACATAATTTCGTTATTGGGCTTAAATTTACGACTCATTCGTGATAAAAGCGCATTTTACAGCATTATTATAATTAATACTTTGTCGTAAAAATAATATTTGTTAAGTGTTCAGCGTCTCCTTGACATGAGATTAGATATTTTTCATAACAGTTGTTAATCGAATTTTTTACTATCTATTAGGTATACTACACAACTAGAAAAGGAACTAACTAGGTTTACTACAGGCATAATAAAATCATTGTTTAAAGTTATCCTTTGGCAGGCGGAGGGGCAGTCATGTAGATGTTAGATGTAGGCGCAAAAAAATTGTATCCGATTGCTCAATAGCATTAAACTGTAGAAATGCGTGGGTAATGCGAACATTTACAGACATAGGTCACAAATGAATACAAATGAGTTGTGTAGCGATAGGGCTTGTTTGTTCGTACATTTTTTTTCTTATAATGCTTATTCGTCTTATATGAAATGCATGTAGCAATTGTCAATATGTCAATGTCAAACTGAGAAATGTCCTTTTAACTCGTAAACGCTTAGCAAAAGCTGAGCTTTCGTATAATCAGCTTTATTTTGCAATGAATGTCGCTGTTAAAAATTGATTAATATCAAACGCAAAACTGAATTAAAGATTTACTCTGCTATAGAATTGAATAAAAAACGACGACGACAACAGATTCAAATAATTTTTTGCGTATCTTTTTGCTAGCAAATATAAATACGCTAGTTCGTCATACTTTGCATGCAATATACTTATGCTGTTATTCAACAGCGCTATAAAAGCGTCATTAAGGTGTTATATCATATTGTACGGTAGTATTCAATAAAAGATCGTCTGAGATACAATCATGTGACCGGTTCTGACCTGGGATCAAATAAGTGAAAGCTTTAGCCCGTCCAAGATATATATTTTTATAATATAACATTGCAACACTTTTCTTTTAAAATATTTATGGCCAGATAATCACGTGCTTAGTTATTTATATGTAGATAAGACTTTTGTGTAGAGAACTAAATTATATGAAAGTTGCACTCAATGCCCACAATTTTATTTTCGTTCATGTTTATGGTCGGTGGATCCGTCATAATAGGCAACGATAATAATCTATTAGGAAGTTTGCTACACTTCCTCAGACTTTCAAATTTTACGTCTAAATATATACCTTCGTAGTGAATGGCTCTAAAACTTCCCCGTTATTGTCTAAGCTATTCTCACCTGAACTTATAGAAGGCCTAGGTACGTGTGTATCGCATACCTACTATCGGCTAATATTGTTACATCAATTTATATGGACATTACTTTTGTACTTCTCTCAAATAATAGTGCTAATACTACTACTTTCAAACGCGTTTACTGGAACTTCTTAATCAGGAAGTTGAGTACAAGTATTTTACATTATAAGATTTTTATATAACATTCTTGGAGTGACTTGAATCACGTGGTTATCGTGGATAATGGTGAGCACGGAATTATACTGTATTTTCAATTATGTGTTACGAGAGCTGCAAATTTTACGTAAAGCAACACTATATATTTGACGGACATATTATAAGTACAAGCCTGAATCAACGAAACTGAAACTACAACAAAATTGGTTTATCCATTATACTAGGATATCATTTTATTTTTGGTTTTGTAAATCGGTTTTCAACAAATTACAATTACCGTAATTCTATTTGTATTTGGTGACCATTTTTGTAGTTAAAGAATTATGCACGTTTCCTCCTTTATAAACTTACATACTTTTTAAAGAATTGTTCCAACATCGAAACTTCGCGATTTGTAGCGTGTATTTTGTACATAACGAATTTTTAGGAATTGATTAGCCTAACTAGGTTAACCTGATCGCCAGAATAATCAATTTCGAATCCTATTCATAATCTTACATGAGTATGTCGATCACTATACGTAGGTACGTAGGACATAGGTATGTCCTTGACATGAACCACTCATTCATAAGACTCGCGGAGCAATTCAAATTGTTGACTAATGCACCGTGTCGAAGTAACGGACATTACTCGAACATTAGATTACAGTGTGGGTACAGTGTACACCTAGAATTACATTTTAAGATTTATGACGTGACAAAATATTCATTAATTTTATGTTAAGTAAACATTACATTGGGAAATGTAAATCATAGCGACTAGTTTGATGTGTGGCAATCATTTCATGTCAACCACAGATTAAATAAGGCATTTACCACGTAATTGCAACGTTTATTTTTTTAATTATTGCCATTAAATAAAAAAATAAATTGAATTTTTTATTTTGTAATTTGCCAAATAGCCATATATTTTTTTAATGTGAACTTTATACTTTAGCAACATATTATATACATTATTTTGATAGTATATTTCTCAATAAATATTATATTGAAATTGGTTGAGAAATTCAATATCTAACTTTATGATTTTGTTCTAGGTTCAAGAACACCATTCAATACATTAACTGGAGCTATTGACGGCAATACAGTCTATGGAGTTACAGAGAAATTTGCCAGGTATGGTATACTCTAAGAATAACATATTAAAATTTCTAAAGACATACAAGCTTACCCGGCAAACGTTATTAAGCTAAGTTACACTTTTCAATAAAAATCTATCATTTCGGAGGAGTTTGATTACACACTGCCGCATGTAAGATGTTCAACCGACGTCACGAAAAGAAACCTAATTCGAATGGGTTTCTTTGGTTTTGTTTTTCACAACAACTCCGTGAGTTTTCAACCTATTGACGTGATTCTATTTGGGTTTGGATATTGTTCTAATTTGGTTCCATGTTAGAATTTGGATTGGTATCTCCTCCCAGGGACGTCGGACACTTTTGTGGAAAAAGAATAAAGATAAGTAAAGAGTAAAGAGTAAATAAGAGTAAAAAAAGAAATTATGCAATTTCTAATATTATTTTTGTTCTATTTGCAGAAAATTAAGAACGGGTTACGGTGGCTTGTTACGTATGAACCCAGTGTTCAAAGAATACGGTCTTAAAGACTTACTTCCTTTGAAACTTGACATTCCCGATGAGGGTTGCACGAGGCCTAACAAGAATATGTACTGTTTTGAAGCTGGTAAGATATTTTTTATACGTTGTTAAAAATTATAATTGTGAGAAACACTTTTTTAAACATTAAAGAAAGTATCTTCACAGACACAAAGAAAGACAAATACTTTAAATATTTAATTAAATATTTATCTAGGAATATTTCCCTTTTTTCACATCAGATTGAGTTTGAACATGTAGCTATGTAAGTATAAATAAGTAGTTTATTAATTTGGATCTCAGTGACGCAGAACCATTGAACTGATTTGACAGAAATTTGATACAACTCGTAGGCAATTTCTATTCGGATACCAGAGCGGGGATTCGTGATTATTTCCACGTCTTGGACATAATGGTTACAACGATCACATATCATTTTCCCTTCTAGGAAGATTACATTTATAACTTTAATATTATTTATATTTCCTATTTCATTATAGCAATGATTTTACTAAAAATAATTTGTAGTAAAATTTGAGTTAAAGATGATGGGGATTTTGTAATTACACCCAATGTAATAATTAAATAATAACAAAATTATGAGACACTACTTTTGTAAATGATCTGCCTTTTAAAAAAGCATGTGTTGAAAATTTATAGAAAGAAATATACCAGATTCAACTTTGATATCATCAAGCAACATTTTACATATAAATCACTTTTACTGAGCAGAATATTACCGAAAACTCACCAAATATGATTTTTTTACAGGCGAAATTCGAGTGAACGAACAACTAGTACTAACAGTTATGCACACGCTAATGGCGCGGGAACACAACCGAGTAGCCAAAGCTCTAGCTGAAGTGAACCCTCATTGGGATGATGAGACCCTATTCCAAGAGGCTCGAAGGATCAATATCGCAGAAATACAACACATCACGTACAACGAGTTCCTGCCCATATTGTTGGGGAAAGACGTTATGGAGAAGTTCGGCCTGGTACTAGAAAAAGATGTGAGTTTTAATTTTTGAGGTTTTGTTGGTTGTAGGATATGATAACTGACTGACTTACTCGTAGGTAATTTTATGAGTACATATTTTTAATTGTGACGGTTAAAAATGAACCTGAAAAATCAAATTGACAACGTCTTTATTATCTAGAGTAAGAATGAGATTTATAAAAACAAACGTGAGGTTTTTGGAACTACATTACTTTGAAAATGATTTTAATTGTATATACGTAAATTATTTATGTGGTTCAGTTATTTTATTAAAAAACTTACTTATCTTTATTTGCATTGAAAAACATTGGTCACATAAGGAGAATTTATTAAAATGATTCCGGATTTAAAATGGGTATTTACAATAACAAGCGAATGCTTGACTTAATTCGCAACCAGCTTAAACTTTCTCTTACCTCCTCCAATCTTAAATATACTTAATTAAAAATCAACCGATGATTTGCTTAGAGCAGGATTATTTAAGATAACACATTAATCACAACAACTATCCATCATACCTACCTTGTTTTCGCGAAAAGCAATTTAATTCAATTCTCAGCAGTTCTACACACGATAAGGATCATAATATATCATTCTGCTTTGCACTTTCATATACGTGGTACCCTTTGGAAATCTCGTTTAGATTGGCACTAACTTTCTTTGAGATAATCCGGTTTCAATTCGTAGGTCAAATACCTTACGGTCCTACATCGAAAGATGGTTGTTTAAAATAACAATCACGTCAATAAAAAGCTTATTTTATTGCCCATAATCATCTACCGAATATCTTCTATTTCAATAACATTCTAATCGCGTGGGCTATACTATAAATTTTACGGTTTAGGCACAGATAACATAAATCTAGTTTTATGTTATCTATACTAGGTTGACCTTTTTTTGTTATTATCCAAAATCTGTAAACATATATATACCGACATGTTTAATGGCTATAATAAATAATCTTTATGCTTCGGTGAAATTGAGCGCACTTTAAACAAAATGACTATAAAAAAACTGCTCACATCAATCAGTAATTTTGCTAACAAATAATTAATGATCAATGAATAGATTAAGTAATCGATCCAGTTAGCATTTTTTTTATTATTTTCATAGGGTTATTGGAATGGCTATGATCCTGAAGTAAACCCAGATGTTATCGCCTCCTTCGCCGCAGCCGCTTATCGCTTCGGGCATTCCTTGCTGCCCACTGCTGTTGAGAGATGGTCCAAAGCACACAAGTTTATAGGTATTTCTTTTATTTTGTCGGTACCTAATCTAACCATTCACGGAATATAGTTCCCATTACACATACTTTTTAAATATTATCTAGAAATGTAAACGACACTTCTTACTCTTAATTAAGCATCATTAGATTTATTGCTAATTATATTCGTTCTCTTTTTTCATAATACTTCAGAATATGATGACTTCCCATTAATGAATTTTGATAATTTTTAACAATTCTTTATTCATATTGTAAGACTCTCCTTTTGTAATATGTTAGCATTCAAATAGAATTAAATGATTGATGTGTCTTCCAGCTTCAAAACGTCTATCGGACCTGATCCGTAGGCCGTACGACTTATACAGAGCGGGAGTGTTGGACGAATACGTGATGGGTCTGATGAACCAAGTAGCGCAAGCTATGGACGACTCTATCACCCAAGAAGTCACCAACCACCTCTTCAAGAAAGTTGGAGCTCGATTCGGAATGGATCTTGTATCATTCAACATGCAAAGAGGCAGGGAGTTTGGTCTACCAGGGTACATGGAGTTCAGAAAGTTCTGCGGCCTATCCGACGCTCATACTTTCTTGGATCTCTATGGCTCTATGCCCAATGAAACATTGAGGAAGTACGAGTCGATATTTGAACATCCGATCGATATAGATTTGTGGTCGGGAGGCGTATCTGAGAGACCTTTACGTGGATCGATGTTGGGACCGACTTTCGCGTGCATTATTGCGACGCAGTTTTCGTATTCCAGACGCGGAGATAGATTTTGGTGAGTAAACAAAGTACAACGTAGAAGTACATATCTCACATTGATTTCTTAACAAAGTATTGAGTTTGAATTTAGGATACAGGTGCAGACTACAGAAATAAAGTTGTAGTAAAATAAAAAGCAATAGGTACAGTTCTTAGCATGCCCTTTTCCCAAGAAGTGAGACGAAAGAATTTTAATGCTATTACTTTCCAAACCCAAAATAACGGCATATCGAATATTTTTTTGTATCTTTAAAGGTTCGAACTTCCAAACCAGCCGTCGTCATTCACACCAGAACAGTTGACAGAAATAAGAAAATCCCGACTCGCGCGTGTTATTTGCGACAACACAGATATCATCGACACAGTTCAACTCTATCCTATGGTTTTGCCTGACCATGAACTGTGAGTACTTATTATACTATATATCTAGCCAACTATTTAATAAGTCCAGTCAAAAAACATCAAATACCAAACACATAAAGTTCCAAAAAAATATTAGTCTACATAACATTAAATATTAGTCTAAATGATTAGTTTAAAGAACTAAAAACATACTATTCACCAAGAGAAATGAACAGAATAAGTCTAGACGTAAGTCCTGTCAAACTTGATGACTTTTCTACTATGTATTACATGGTTTGCTTTCCACCTTCATCGGAACACGATGCCACATTATTGCATTGTGAGTTGTGACCTGATCTGCGTTCTGGATCTGGTGGGTGAAATAAATCAGCTTCTTATATTTTATTTAATAATTTCAGAAACCCCCGTGTACCATGCAGAAGTGGTATAATACCGTCCATGGACTTCTCGAAATGGGCGGAACCGGTACCTTTCGGTCCTGCAAAGCAATACGTGAGTAGTTTCTCCTACAACTCCTTCCACGGGAAGTAGCACAGAAAAGTAGTTTAGTAATTTGTAAATATACGCACTGAGTGTAAAAAATATATAAGGGAAAAGGGGACACTAGTATGAAAATGCTACATTTTTTACTATTACCCCATAATCTATCAGAGAACTTGCATCATTTTAAGTTAAATGTTTAAAAAACATTTCCACTTCTATCATTTTTTCAAACAAAAACAGACAAAAAAGATCTATGGTAGATATAAAATATTTTAGTTTGTTTGTTTGCATACCACTAAAGATCATTCAGTGCGTATTACTGTAGTCAGTAGTCAGTCAGATAGTAGATTAGCAAGTATCATAGTTACGTAACTTATTTTAGTAGATTGATGTAAACATTATATCACGGGCCTCAAATAGGTACGTAATTTTTAAAAAACTTCAAGTGCCATCAACATGGTTCCCTGATATAATGTTATGTGTATATTGTAGTTATTATTTGTTAGTAACACATAGAAACGTTGTTTGTTGCACGTTAAATGTAAGTGCGTAGGAAAATTGTTTATAAATATGCATAAGAAATCGTAAGTCTAGCACGATTGCCATATTTTTTAGATCACAGTTAAATTAGTGTACATAAACAATGTTGTGGTCTTATTTATATTATTTGATTTAATTGTTGGAAGGTCCTATTGTCTTAGAATACCCCATAAGGTGAAAAAAAATTTTGATACAGTTTTGTCAATACACCAATGCAAATATTGTTAAAAACAATTGTCACAAATAAAAACCCCTTGTGAGTAATCACAATTGTATAGTTTCATAAAAAAGATCATTTAACCATATTATATGACCTTCCTACAATTACAAATTATTGCATACGTATCTATGTATCCGTAGAAAAAAGAAGAGTTCTTGCCTACTTAAACCTTAGTATTAGTTTCTAGTAGGTACCTTTAATTAGTTTATTGAATGATTTATTCATTTATTTTTTGTATTTTGTTACTGTGTAGTTATTTATTTAGTCATACAAATAGTATTATTTTTAATGATATGTTTTGTAGAACGTTCAATCAATCACTTTGTAAATAAACACATTTATATAATAATATATATTTAATAAAAATATAATTAATATTTGTTGTTTCATTCACCTCTCGTGCTAAAAACCATGTTGTTCAATGCATCTATATTTTTAAAACGAATGTGCATAAAAACAATTAATATTAAATTTAATATGATCATTTCACAGATAACAGACGCGATTATAGAATACAAATTGGTCAACAATACAAAAAATGACACAATAAATTGTGTTAATTCAACACAATGCGACATGAACATCACTAACCATAGTAATATTAATGAAAAATGCAATGAAGTTGAAAACGATAATAATAATAAAATACCTGATTTAGATTCAAACATAAATTCTACGGCTTCTCAACAAATTAACTCTGATCGTCTTAACATAAATAAAACAAGTTTTGAGGAATTAAAATCTTCGAAGAACAGGGTTATAAAAGATAACAAAGGACAGATTTCTCACAAAACCAAAGGTCACAAAAGCAATAGTTTAAGGAAAAAACGATTTGCACCCGCTGTCTACAATTACGTTACAAATCATGATGTTGATTCTAACGAAAAATTAGAACCGGAGGGAGTTGTAAATACAGCAAATTTGGCTAATTTTAATATAAAAACTACACATGAACCCTATAAAAGTGATGCCTTAAGAGATACTTACATTAAACATAAACCACAGCATATCCCTGTTGAAGAATCTGCAAGCGATGAACTGAAAGATTTAAGCTCTATTAATGAAAGAGGCTCACAAGAAAAAGATGAAAGACCTGAAAGTGAGGAGAGTCTTTCTAGAGAAATAGGTAAAGGTAAAGAAAGCTCTGAAAGAAGCGACGAATCAAAAACAGATTCATTCCAAAATCATCTGCTAAATTCGAAGGAGAAATCTTCAAGTGAAAACCTTAATAATGATGTAAAAAAATCTCTTCCATTTTTACATAATAGTGATGAATCGTTTATTAACGACAGTAATGAAAGTAAAGAAAATATAAAAAATCTAGAACCACTAGCAATTAAGGATAATGACAATAGAGATAGCTATGAAACAAGTGAAAATAGCAACAGCGATGAAAACTTTAAACAGGAACATGGTGCCGCAAATTTAAAAAATCAAGATGGAAGTAATACTGAACAGAGTATAAAGACAGAAAATGATGCATACAACCAATCCAATTTTACACAAAATTATAAAAAACCGATTGATAAGTACATTGATGAAAGTACTGAGCAAATTTCTAAAGAGAGTGTGTCTACTGAAAACGAGTTTGATAATGCTAATTCAAAGATTTTTGATAAAAACGACTCTTATGAAAATTCCCCTATTGATTCAAACATACATTCAAACGATACCACTTCTACCAATCTTAAAACAATTGTTAATATAAACGATGGAGAAATAAAGCCTGTCATAGAACAGAATACTGAAGACATCAGTATTGAAACAAGTGAAGAATTAAAAAGCTCAGATTTAAAGGTTGAAAACCCTCAAGAAAAAAACGTTGGTGATGTTGAAAATAAGAAAGTAGATTTAAAACAACAGTTTGAAAGAATTCCTTTAGATTATAAACACGTAGAGGCCGAAAGCAATGAACACACAGAGAGCCCGGAATCAAATAACGACTCTTTTGTAGAGAAACCGAAAGAAGTGGTTGCTGAGCCTTCGCCAGAAAACGTAAATTTTGATGAAAATTTGAATATTAAATTTGGTGACATATCGATCAAACTACCTGAAATCAAATTGCCTGATGATATTTTATCTTATAACTACGAAGAACCCTTATATGAAAAAGTTAAGTCGAAAAACTCATACAGTCATGAAGAGCCGGATAGCCAGAGAAAAACATACCATAAAAATAACAACAACTATGATTACCATAACAACTATAAAGAAAATTATAAACATAAAGATGCAAGTCATTCTGGCGAGAAAGAAGAAGAAAATGATGATGATGACGAAGACTTGTATGAAAAATTCGTTCGTGAAAGATTCGGTAAACGCAGGTCAAAAGAAGAAAATAAATCGAAATATATTACACCTAACGAAGAACTGTATAAGACGTTGCAAAATGTTTTGAAAAAGACTGAAAAAATCCAAGAAGAAGCTCAGAAGAGCGGAGACCCGAATGCTGGCTACGCATGGACTTTAGAATATGGCCAAAAATTGTAAAATTCTACACCTAGACCTAAGGAATTATTTATTATATTATAATTTTATGTTACGAATTGCTTAAATAAAATGTTAACATATTAATTTGTCTTACTTATTCCTGTAATCTTACCAAAAACTGTAGTTAATTGCTCCTTTTAAGAAAGGAAAGGCTAATTTTAAGGCTATAAGCCAATTACAGACAAAAGCATCGTCTTACATTCTTGTTTTACATTATATCAGAGCTTATTTATTAACAACTATGTTTGGAATTGCAATAAGGTATATTTATATGAATTATTTTATTTTAAATTTATTTAGCCACGTCAATAATAAAACATATACATTACACACACACACACATATATATATATATATATATATATAATGGCTGATTACTTTTCTTTTGTTATAAAAAATACATAAAATGGTTATGAAGAAATAATAACTTAAACTAACGTCAAAAAGACCTCCTAATTTGGCCGGATTACATGGACAGTTATTGACAAATTCATACAATATTACAATTTCAGTACTAGAAATAGAAAAGCAGTCTAATAATTATTAGCCCGTAAAACATGTACATGTAATGAGTAGTTCAGAGGGCGGAAACAAACGAACCTAAACCGATTGAAAATATAATACAATATCCAGTCATATTCTCAGACCTACCCTATGTTCAATACATTTCATGAGAATCGGTGTAGCCGTTTTGGAGGAGTATGGCAATTAAAATTGAGACACGAGAATTTTCTATTTACAGAGTATTATATAGAGTATAATACTATATTAGATATTGCCAGGATTATGTTAACAAATTATAAAATCTATATATTTATCTGTTTATTAATGCATTATGTATTATTTTAAAACATTTTGTTTATTTATTTATATAAATCTATCAGTTTTATGTATTTATATGATACATCTGCCGCTCCAACTGTCACAAAGAGGGACCACTGAAAATCAGTTGAGCGCCTCATTTGGCTCCACTTTATGTTTCACGTTTTCTTTTTTTTTTGTCTTTGTTTTAACTGTTTCCTTATGTAACTTTTTATTGTGCTGTTTTATTTTCATTGTTGTATTGTGTTGCCTTAATTTTGATGTTTTTTTATGATTGTAATTTTGTGGAGTCAAATAAATGTTTCTTTTTTTTTTTTAAACGAATGAGAGGACGAGGAAAAGTGAAGGAAAAATGCAAATAAATTTTTTTCAAAAATGTCATGTTTATCAAGAGATTTCATAGTTCCGATTCGTTTACTGCCAAATCAGTTATTTTTACTATTATTATTTAGTCCACGATCCATTCATTCACTATTCCATTGATTTTGATGTATTTTATAATTAAATTTTAATTGCAAAACAACGCAGATAAATGCTTTAATTTTCAACATACCAAAACTACAATATTGTACAATACAGGTGTTTCTACTTATAGTCTTTAGGCAAAATGAAAATATTACTACAGTATCACTACATAGTACATAGTATAAAACAAAGTCGCTTTCTATGTCTGTCCCTCTTTTCTTCGAGTGGGGAAATCTTACATAGATACACACGGCACCTGGGGGAAAAGAGGCGTGGGTTATGTTGGATTCCTACCGACTAAAACCCAACTGTGTTCCGTCGAGCCGCTTTAGTGAAAGGGTTATGGGACATTTTTTTAGGTTTTTTTTTAATAGATAGTGTAATAATAACAATACATAACATAATATTAGCTTGGTTCATAATGCGCACTACCGCTCAAAATTATATTAGTAAATAGTTTATCTGTGGCTACAGCCATGCTCTGTAATTGTCATAAGTCATCGCATCTGTCAGTTTCATTTAAATCTGAATTCTAACCTAAATATCCCAAAAGGTAGATAAATCATCTGCAAAATTTATATTTAATCCACTTTCATTAAATTCGCAAGACGGAATTAATTTATTAATCCGTAATGGCTGAAGAAATACAGAAAAAACTGCAAAAGGAACTCGAAGTGTTCAATGGTCTTCAAAAAGAGTATCATAAGGCTGTAGCTCAAAAACAACAACTAGATAGCCAATTAAATGAGAACAAGGCGGTGAAAGAAGAATTAATATTATTAAAGAAGGACTCTGAGGTATATAAGCTAATTGGCCCAGTATTAGTAAAACAAGATCTAGAAGAAGCTAGGCAAAATGTCGCAAAACGTATGGAATACATCAGCAAAGAGATCAAAAGAACAGACGGTAATATATCAGCTTTAGAAAACAAACAGCAAGCAATACAAGAGAACCTTAATAAACTAAAAAATGATCTTGGAAACTTGAAAATTACTGCGTAAATGTACTTTGTCATTATCTATCATAAGTGTTTTAATGTTTATTTAAAAAAAATTGTGTGATTTCTTTCTAATATACTAACATAATGCATTTGAACACTTATTGTCTCTGTAAAATAATATTAGTTTATTTCTTTTTAGTTGTGATATGTCTTTAGGTAATGAGTCTATAGCTTGATATGAACTATGGATACTATATTTGCTACCAATGAAAATTATGATAGTTTTACATGAAGACCTTAGCTTTTGATATAGATTCACTTCAAACATCATATAAGAGAAATAAAGGTATAAAACAAAGTCTGGTTCTTAAAAAAAATGATATTTATTTATCCCATAGCTTAAATAATAATATGAAATGCATTCAATGGCACAATATATGGTTTATAATATAATCAGTAAAGTCAATATTTAACACATTTTATAAATAATAAACATAGTAATTTAATATGGTCTTTTTCTTTTTATCATTATACCTATTATAAAGTTTAATATTTGTTTATATATATATATTTTTTTTTCATTGTTAATTCAATTATGATTAAGAATTATGGTCCCTTACACTTACATACTAAATGCATAGAAAAATCACTATTCAGTCCTCTGAATATAAATAAATACTAAATTCTAGAATAAAATCTGGCAGTTCAATTATTTCCTATTTAACAGTAATAGTGTATTAACAATACATGACAATACATGAAAATCGTCGAGGACCACTGTTCATACATTTTTATTTAATTTGTACAGTAAGTTCATGAGCACCTTTCGTGCCCTTTGATTCGTATTCGAAAAACCGCTTTTGACACGAATATACGAATCTAGTGTACTGCTTAGACAAGCGTGTTCGCTTTTCGCAAGAAAATGTAAATGATCCATTAATTATTTTCATTTTATACGATTAGGTATAATTATTATTGTAAGATGTAGCTACTTAGATATAATTTGTTTCTTAAATAGTTCTCATGAAAGTTATTTATGTTAACAATTGAAATGAACACGCAATATAGATTAACTACTGTCACTGATGTTTCAATTATTATAAATACTTACCAAAAAATCACTATTTTGCTAGAGCAACATTCACGTATTTGGACAAAAAAAATTTTTTGCACCAACGCAATTCTAACTGGTATAATTGATATACATAATAAACAACTGTTAAAAAGGAAACAATTTAAAAGCGATAATTAAGTTATAAATATTATAAAATGTCATGCATATATAAATTTTGCCAGAATAAAAATATATGTTTCAAAATTTAATACTTCTTTATGTTACGTCTTTGATAATATATGAATAATACTAATATTTCACTTAATTCTACTCTGTACACAAGGCACACTGCAAAAAGGCATTTCTTGTTTAACAACAAAACGGCCACTCAATAAACTTTTACCGCACATCCTGCCTGAACATATGAAGCAGTTAGCGTGCCAATGCATATTACCCCACGACACACCTTGCTGTTCAGGGCCTATCACACCACCACAAGCTCTGCAGCGTTCTGCATAAAATTGGTCATAACACGATAAACAAATTGGTAGACCAGTTTTGTCGTCTGGCACATATTTTTTTCCACCGAGAGGTGCATCACAGTGATAACAACAAAAATGCTGCACATGGAATGCTCTGCCTTCTGCGGCTGTGTAAGGTCTAGTAAAAATCAACTCATCGCATCCAGCACAGCGTGGTATTTCGAGGACATTGGCCAAATCTCTGGCACAATATATTTCCCCTTTATAATAGAAGTACACAAGGTCGGCTAACAGCTCACCACATTTACAGCAAGTGAAGCATTGGGGATGCCATATGGCCTCCTGTCCAGCTCTTTCAGCCTTCACAGCGACTTCACCCGCAAACATTGGCTTCTGGCAACGCTGACACGGCACTCCTTCATTATAGAGTTTTCTATTGAACTCCAATTCAGCTGGACTAAGAGTCATATCAGCAAATTGAGTGAGAATAGGATCAAGCTGTTCAGCATAGTTACTCACTAGTACGGGAATGTCAGAAATTTGGGAATTGTCATGGAATGTTTGAGGTGTTAAGTTTCCTGGGTGTGTATTGTAATTAGGAAGCGGTGGAGGAGGTAGATCCTCCTCTGAATGGGTCCTCAGATACTCTCTCAAAGGAGCAGTTTGCTGAGGTTCTACTTGATTAGGTGGCTTAGTCGTGGTTGAATATTGGGGACTAATCTTAGTGGAACATATAGTGCCACTATGTTCTGGAGTTACAGGTTCTTGCTTCCAGCTCCATATTTCTCCATTTGGCGCAAAAATGGTTCCCTTCTGTAATCTGCTATCGAGTAGTTTAGCAGTGCCCATAACGTTATTGTTAGTGACATTCAAAAGATCTGGTATAATTTGACTCCCCAAAGCCTTTGATGCAAACTCGTTGACCTCTTCTTTGAACTGGGGGTTCTTGTTATACTCGTCACGGAACAATTTAATTGGTTGTAAGTAGACATCGTTAGTGACCGGCATGTTGAGGTCAGTCAAATTCTTTAAGAGTTTGTCGTATACTGGGCCATGTTCTACTGCACTTTTGATGCGATCGGACTCGATTCTCATAACATGAAGCTTGTCTTTAACAATGCGGCTCAAAATGGGGCTGGATTTATAATCTGGTAAATTAGCAGCACTGCTGACTATATTACCCTGAGAGTCCAAAACGAGTTTTTTATCAGAAGCATTCTTAGGTACTATGTTGTATTTAACGCCACGAGATATATTCGATATCTTCAATGGTAGCGCGTAAGACTTGGGTGCAGTGTGAACTTTGCTATTTTCGACTGAACATATTTCAGCACTTTGTAGTGGTCCCACTCTCACAACATTACCCATACCCACGACATGGTCCTTGATACGAGAGATGTACTCCTGGAAGGATAATTTTAATATTAGTAATAAATCTAAACACTACTCCTGGAAGGATAATTTTAATATTAGTAATAAATCTAAACAAATGTATATTAATTTATTTAAAAATTACTTAACAGCCTAATCAGGATGAATAGGCGATTTAAAACTATTATTACTTTCATGTATGTATTTAGGTAACAAATGAATATTTGAAAAGTGAATACAACTTATGGTAAACTATATTCAAAACCTTGATATAAGTGGCTCGGCGAGTGGTGGAGCCAGAAGCCCATATCCTTTTCCTTACTCTTACCAGTCCTTTCCATTACTCCCCTCGCCAATCCTTTCTTAATCCCATTTCAATTTAAAGCCGGCAATCCATATGTAGAGGCGAAAAGTCTGCAACCGATCTTACGCCTCTCCAAATGTTCATGAGCGGTGGTAGCGCTTACCATCAGGTGACCCACGCGCCCCATTGCCGACGATGACATAAAAATATAATAAAAATGCACACAAGCACAACACATACCGTATGCTCCGACTTCTCCTGGTCCGTAGCATGGTGCCGCGCGGCGGGCGCCACGTCGTGCGGCGGCAGCTGCGTGCGGAGCTGCGCGCGCCGCTTGCGGGCCGCCTCCGAGCCGGAAACCGGCGCGAGCGGGCCCAGGCACGACATGTACTCGGATACCTGTGAAAAACGATTTTTTAATAAATCATGATCGTTATAATAATTGAAGTAGTGGATTAGTAACATTATAATAAAGTATAGTAGGGAAGCTCAAGATGCTAAATGTGTATTTACTCGTGCGTTTCAGAAACCTATAGGAATTCGCAGATTATACGATAGCAAGAAAAAAGTCCTATAGTGTTTTCAATTTTAGCGGTGGAAGGTTATGATTTTTTTTTTTTATTGTAAAAGAAAAACGGCTGTGGAAATACTCAAGCACGTTAGATTTTGATATTTTGAATGCTCTGGCATATCACTGAAATAAAATATAACTTATTTTTACGACTTATGTAGTAATTTCGTGGCTACGAATAAAAGGAAAAATATAAAAATATATGACTCGAGCGCGTCAGATAAAGATATTACGGGTTATTTACTTTTTTGGTTTGGTTTATATATGTATGAAAATGAATGAATTTTGTAGAAATAATATTTAAAATATTTTAAGCCACGGTTGAGGCACTAGTTATGCAGGTGGCAAATTTAGAAATTCGCCAAAAAGGCAAGATTTTTAATTTACAACTAAAAATAGTCATAGGGTGTTGCACTTAATGGTGTCATAAAACATACGGACGAAAAACACGTTTACTTCAATTGATAGGTTCCTTGTACATTTATCTGCCTATCCTTTGCAGTGAATAATAATAGAAGATAATACTTCATTTTGAGGTCTGAATAGGCTTTTATTTTAAGCACTGGAAACTAAGCAAAAGAAGTATAGTCCCACCAATTAGCAAAACACATGACATAATCCATCCGCCCATTAATTAAATAATGTGATATTAAATTATAAATGTGTAATATGTATAAAAGAAGGCAAGCTATGAAATAATAGAATCATTACAAAACTGATAACAAATTGAATATTCACTGATGATTTAATCTACCTATTGCCCCAACAATACTATCAATATAATTTTTATTTTAAATAGATAGAAAAATAAATAACACTTCATTTTTAAATATGTGTTTGACTACATATCACATTATCAGGAATCGGAAATATGTTTATCTTATCAAATGTTATTGCAAAACTTCATAATGATTACAAATATTCAGATAATGCAAAATAAGATAACAGATAAAATAAGTCTTACCAATTCAGTGGAAGCGTTAGGTGGTACCCAATCAAGCTTAACAGGCTTATCGGTGACTCCACGAATTTTTATAAGAGGCACTGTAAAATTATAAAATAGCAATAAAAAATAATAGACGCTGTCTTGACTATATTGATGACAGTCGATTGATTTATTTATACATGTCTACACATAACTATAAATTTGAAGGAAGTTTCTACTAAAAATTCAATCTATCAGCCCTACCTTATTCATTATTATATATCTAAATAGTTTCAGTAACAACAAAAAGTAAGAAAAATATTATTATATCAAAGTTTAAAGTTAAGAAGTTTATTTCAATGGATTCAGACAAACAGATAAGCATTGTCAAAGAACATTATTTATATACATTATATATATAGCAGATATTATATATATCTGCTGTTATTGTTAATAAGACATAAATAACGCATAATTGAACATTATTCATTAATGATCATTAGTGATAACAGTTAAACTATTTAATGAAAACAAAAGCATTGATAAATAAACTTACGGGAAGCCTTTTTAGGTTTTGCAGTTCCCAACAGCTCAAACTGGGCCCACCCAGACAGATCATCATCCTGTACATCGTGTACATCTTTGCTACAATGACAGGCTCGACAAACTTTACGCCAGAAATGTAAATCTAACCCTGGACAGGATGTTCCTGAAATTCAATTATTAACTAGGTTTATCGCAGGTACATAAAATATAGGACTTTATTAGGAAGACATGAGATATGCTGCATTTAGGTTAGTATATTCAAAAAATAATGATTAGCTATTACAAAAAAATAATGCTTGAAAAAAGTAAACAAACAAGCAAAGTAAGAATAATGATGCTATATAGGACTACCAAAGCAATGCTGCTTAATAAACTGTAATTACTATCAATATTTTCAACAGTTTGAAATAGAAATAGCAAGCAAATAGTAAATTAAAGTTATAAAGATTTAATAACAAGCCTGCTCAAATACTGATTACATTTGCATTACCTTTTAATCAATTACTTTATGGTGCATATCAAAAATAATTACCTACTATGAACTGTTTTTTCTACAATGACATTGTTCATAATATAGTAGGACTAACATGTGCATCTAAGTATTTGAAATAAAATAACACAGAAAAAACCTAATGAGCTTAAAGTAAAGTGTGTCATGCTAAACATAATCCATGGAAGTAGCTGTAGTATAATGAAATTAAAATATTGATAGGTACAAAATTGTCCATTGATGTTATACTTACAGCTTTAATCCCAGAGAACTAAACATAAGACAACTGTTAGTCCAGAAGAGTGTTAAATGGATAAGTATTTACCTTACACATAATTAATTTTTATATGATGTAGTCAATAATAATGGCTAAATCTATTTACCGGATACTGTACGAATAATTTATAAATACTTATCCGAGTACTGTACGAATAATTATTTGTTCGGATACGGATACAGCTAACTATACGGTATCCGGACAGATAATTATAAATTAATCGTACAGTACCCGGGATTATTCGGAAAGTACCAGGGTAAGCAGTCA